>NW_007246003.1:11432-180972 GCF_000164805.1 Carlito syrichta
GTATAAAGAGACACTATAGATCTTCAAGTTTGATGTCTTACTTAGTTTAGAGATAAATGTTCATCTAGTAGGGTGAATACTTCCAGTATTGGAGAACACTTTCCTGCCGAGTCAGATGATTTCATACTTGGGTCATTCTAATTGTTTTTTTTTTTTTTTTTTTTTTTTTTTCATTAATCAGTATTTTTTATTATGGTTTTGGGGGGTACAGTTAAGGGTTAGGTGTACAATGACGTTTCATTCAGGCACCCTGTAAATAAAAAGTGTTTTCCCATCCCCCGACAAATATTTGCTACTGTTAATCCCATCCCCCTCCCCCCCATAGTTTCCCAGTACCATCAGTCATTTTCTTATAGTATTGCATTGGATGTTCAAGGTCCATTATATTAGTGAGAACAAGTGATATTCGGATTTTTGTTTTTGTGAGAGGTCACTCAGTATTATAGACTCTAGTTCCATCCAGGTTGCAGCGAAATTCATGATTTTGTTCTTTTTTATGGCTGCGTAGTATTCCATCGTGTATATGTACCACATTTTTTTAATCCAGTCCTCTTTTGATGGGCAGCATGGTTGTTTCCAGGTTCTTGCTACTGTGAACAATGCTGCGATAAACATACGTGTGCAGGTATCTTTTTTATAGAGTGATTTGTGTTCTAAAAAATATATTTTTTTAAAACGCCCCTTTACTGTATTTGTGTTCCTTAGTAAATATTATATTTGTTTCTTAGAAAATCTGCTCTTGGACAAGTTTGTTTTGACCTGATATATTTAAATCCAAAAGTAAAAAAAGCATCAAGTTAATGAAATCTTAATAGAAAGACATTATATTTAATATAATTTGATGTCTTAATTATTGTTCTCCCAAATTATGTTGACTTATAATTTTAAATTTAAGTCTCACAAGAAGATAGTTTTTAATAACCTAATTAAATGCATTGCTGCTTCATTCAGGGAATAACAGCTTGCTTAAAGTAATTATTTTGTAATGAGCTTTCACGGACATGTGCCTATACCTATTAGTTGGACATAATTTCTAATCAATTTTTTTTTTGGTCATAATAACAGATTGCTGAGCAGTCTAGGGGGTTTTGGTCCATTTGATTTAGTTACCCAATAAGTAACTTGAAATAATCACTTAGTACTATTTTTAACAAAAATGTCTGATTTTTCTATTCTCTTCTCACCACAAATGTAAATAAACTTTGTTGGAGGAGGGACTTTCTCTGTTTTAATCACTGCTCTATTCCCAGTGCATAGATCAAGGCATGCCCTATGGTAAACATTCAATCAATATTGGGTGGAAAAAGCTCTTTCAGTAGGTCCTCCACGGGGCATACAACAAAGTGTGCAGGGTTTCATGTTTTTAAAAAATGATAATTAAACACCAAAGGCAACATTGAAAGGGAAAGAGTTACCGCCCCCCACCCCCACCCTTCGAAGTAGCTAGGGAGGAAAGTGAAACTTGGGGAGCACATCTTTCTGGATGGTAGCACTGTAGGGTGGGCTCAGGGTCTCCATCCTGGGACAGTACTAGGCATGCAATAGGTGCCCAATAAATGTAACCAATAGATGTACATTCAGTTCAATTCAGTGCACATTTGGGGACAAGGTATGAATTTTGCAAATCACTAGGGATACATGAAGATATTTAAGATTTTTTTTTTCTCAAGAGATTAAGGAGTACACAGATAAGCCTAGAATCTTTTAGTCTCACCCATGGAATTTCACTTTTCTTTCAAGAAGGATGCATCCCTGAACCAGTGCCCAAAGATTCAGTGAAGAAACTCTAAAGGCCTAGGCCTGAGAAATCACCCAACACAACTCTGCCCAATTCAGGGGCGAGATGGAGAACACATCCATCTATGTGGGCTTGATCTCCAATTCTCAGTGTTCCTTTGCCAGTCTTAAAATGAGAATTTTCTTCTTGAAGTTCAGGTTTAATAACTGGAGGGGCAGGGATCCACATAGAATGCTCATCTGGTGGGAGTCATCTTTGTTAGCATTGCTGGCACAGCTGAATGTGTCTCCTGCTAACCCTACTGTCCATTGAATCATCCTCACTTTACAGATGAGAATGAGAAAGGTTAAGGAACTTGCCTAGAATCACGCTGCTTCTCAGTAGCTGAGCTAGGACAGGAATGCATGTCTTCTAACTCAGAGGCCAGTGCTGTTTTCATGACACCATCTTCCCTCAACTCACTCTGTGTGGGAGACAGAAAACATTGAGCATACCCCAAATTGCCTATCAGTGGAATGTTAGTCAACATCAGAAATGAGAATGATTACAACGTTAGAGTGCAGAACTGCAGGCTGCCACACACAACTGCAGAAGAAGGACATCTGTGTCCATCTTCTTAAGGGACATGGCAACCCTAGGGAGTTGTTTAGTTCCTGATATCCAGACCCCAAGGAAAAATAGTGATGGCCTCAGAGAGAAGGGAGAGAGATGTGATTCCCCCTCTTTACTGACTATGAGATCTTGAATAAATTGTTTAATCCTTCTGAACTTCTGTTTTCTCATTCCTAAAATGGCTGTAAGAGTGCCTGCCCTTATTGTTGCCATGAGAATGAAATGTATGTAAAGTCTGTAGTAAAGAATTATACTAAATACTAAGTAAGTGTTAGCTGTTATTAAAGAGTTATAGTTTTTAAAGGTAAAATCATGACACATGAACACCTGTAAAGGTTTATTTCACTCTTTAATTAATGAAAGAGTCAGTAAAGGGTTACAACTATTTCAAAGGGTACTCCAAAGAACTTGTGCATATAGAAACCATCAGGGATGTTGAAGTGAATTTGCTTAGTAGATAACAACTGGCTTCTCACACACAGGGGAAAAGAAAGTGACTGCATTTCCACTGGAAAAAATTTATTAGCATGTCTATGGTTAAAAATCATTTACATTGCTCTCAGTCATCTTCGGCTCACAGAGTAGTAAAATTGTTCAAAGACCACAAAACATGCAGAGACCTCATAGACTCAGATAACACGGAAGGGTGTCCTAGGCAATGCTTAGTTTTCCACGGACAACACTCATTAGCCATTCTGGATCATTTCAAAATTTTTTACAATTATTTCCTACACAGTTTCTATTAGTGCTAGTTCCTTAATTGCATCCTGAGAATGTTTTGAGAACAAATAAAATACTGTATCTGAAAAGTGCCACAGAAGCTATGATGTATTTTGCAAGTAGTAGTAATTGTATAAAAACAAGAGGTAAGGCAGACCTGTCTGAGTTCTACCTCTGATACTTTCTGTGTGACCTTGGGCAAGACACTTAATACCTGTGTGCATTCGTTTTCCCAGCTACAAATCAATGTGTTTAGGATTCTCTGCACAAGGCTGCTGTGAAGATTAGGTGATGTGACATATGGGAAAATATTTGGGAAAATGAAAAACGCTATTCCAGGATGATATTCTTAGCACTCTGGGAGGCCAAGGTGGGAGGATCACTTGAGCCCAGGAGTTTGAGATCAGCCTGGGCAATATAACAAGACCTTGTCTCTACCAAAGAATCAAAAAATTAGCTGGGGATGGTGGTGTATGTCTATAGTCCCAGCTACTGGGACACTAAGGCAGAAGGATCACCCGAGCCTAGAAGATCAAGGCTTCTGTAAGCTGTGATCGTGTTACTGCACTTCAACCTGGTGACAGAGTGAGATCCCGACTTGTTAAAAAAAAAAAGAAAAAAGAAAAAAATGTTATACCAGTATGAGATGTGATTCTGTTATTGCTCTCAGCTTAGATTTGGGTTCATTTTTCTTTAAGAGGAGGAGACTATTAAACAAGAGATGGGTGGTGAGTCCTTAAACATACCAGGTCATTATTCCTGCAAGTTGTAAATCAGACAGAGAAGTCTTTAATTCAGTAACCGTGATTTATGGCATTACTGTTAGTCCAAAAGCACTTCTCCAATATTCACCCGCATGCCCCGGTGGCTCCAGAGAGGTTAGTGGTGCCAGGAATGGTGATGTTGATGACCATGGGGGCCGTGTGTCCCTAATTAAATCTGTAAGGATGACATTTTATTCTTCTCCATTCTTCCCCCAGTGCTGTCATCCTAGAGTCTCTCCTGGCTATCATGTACAAAGAGAATCACATATCCAGCCTGGGGAGACTCACAGGAATTTGCTGGAATTGGGAAGGAAAATCTTTGGCCCAGCACACTCCTTTCCCGGTCCAGTTTGGGTTTTTGTCATTGAGAAAGGATAGGAGGGTTTGGAGTGAGTCCAAGACATGACACTGGGAACATGGAAAGGAGATGAAGAATGAGCCCTAGGTGGGAGGAGTGGGTTGCTCTGCCTGGAAAGGAGCGGGCTGGGGCGTGACCCTGCTTGTGGGAAGATGCTTCCAGGAGGCCGGCTCTGCACCAAGGCTGGAACAAGGGAAAGTAGCTTCGGCTGCAGCTCAAGTGTTTGGGTTATGGAGACTGAAGAGCTTTCTGTGTAATTTGTTGAATACCATGGACACATGTAAGAAGATTGTGCTAAGTTCTCCTCTGGAGATATTGAAGGACAAAAATGGGTCTCTGAGTCTGAGAGATTACAGAACATGCTTCCTAGAGGCAGAAGCCTAGTTTGGATTTGAAAAAGGGATAAAACAAGTACAGAGAACCACACCACGATTATCCTGCCTTGTTTACTATGAGTAAGGGCGGGGGTGAGGGTAAGAGCTTGAGCCAACAACCGGCCAGCCTGCCCACATCTTCTCCTTCCTGTGTCTGTGAGGTGACCCAACACGCCCTGCTCAGTTGTGACATAGCATTCACTTTGCTGCCTTCTGATTGTTAACTGACTTACTATCCTTCCTTAAACGGAGCTCCTCAAAGGCAAAGCCTTTTTCCTTCTCTATGTTCCCAGCCCCTGGTGCAGACCTGATATGTAGTAGGCTCAACATATTTGTTGAATAAGTGTATTAATGAATGAGTACTTGACCGACTCAGGTCAGGTCAACAGAAACCTCAGTGCCTGAGACACCAACAGAAATCCCTTTTAAAAGCCAGTTTAGCTGGCCAACCTTTGGGCTTGCGCTCTGGTGAGCTGTTCACCATAAAATAGTAAGGGAAGGCTGAGTCCAAATTTCAGTGTTCGTAGTGAGACTATTTTCAGCTTTCTCAGAGACAGCATCTGTAAATAATCAGGCAGAAGCCTTTTATAAAACAACATAGGAAAAACCTCAAAGACTATTCTAAGGCTGCAACATTTAAACAAGATTTTTAACCCATGGGGACGCCAAGATCAACATGGAGCTTCCTGCACATAAAAGCCTGGAATTTCGTAGCAGTGTGGGGCAAAAGCTATGATCGCATTTCCCCCTTTCTAGATTATATACTGCTTAGTGTTAATGTGAGTGGAGGGCTAGATGGAGACGGGCCTGGGGCTTACGTAAATCCCACTACTACCTTCATTCCTTCATGCAGCATCCATGTTAATGGGGATTGGAAAGAGTCACCAGGCTAGCTGGACTGATATAAGGCAAAAAGGTCACTTGGAGGTCATGCCATGATTTAAGTCTTCAGTGAAATCTGTAGCAGCATTTTCATTCCACATAGAAAAATGATCAGGGACATTGGTTCTATAACTGTTTTCTCTCTCTAGAAGACACTGCTCTAAAAACTGGATTTAGTGGCAGCCATAAATGCCCATCTGTAGCACATCTCAAAGTCTTTTTCTTTCCCCTGCCATTTGGAAGAAGGAACAAGAGACTGTCTTTTACTAAGTTGAGAGAGATGGTATTAAAGCTTGACATCAGATCAACTATTCAGCTTTCTCAACCTGCATAATTATCTCCTGGGGTAGGAAAGACTGCTCTCTAAGTACTTCTTATACCTCCTCTGAACCAGGGACCACATTAGTGCATTCTGACTGAGCAAACCTCAATTACAAATCAGTGAAAAAATAGAGTATGCAAAAGCTGTCCTTACTATCAGAGCATGTATAGCCAGTATGATATAAAAGCTACCAAAAGTTTAATCTGTTTCCCTTAAAATCTTACTTGCTGGTTTCTCAAGTTATCTGAAATTTCCACTAGGAAGAGTCTTCTGGAAAGACATGTACAAATAAAACGTGGAAGGCTAATATTTGAACAACTATCATCATAGTGACTGTTAGTTTAACATGAAGAATAAAAAAAGATTTATAACCAAAAGGATTTTTGAAGTTATTTTATTTAAAAATTTTTTAATTTGAAAAAAATAGTATATATGCTAATTTTAATTCTATGTATTCTGGACTTGAGGGAAAGACCACATATTCATTTTTGTATTCCTGGTAATCACAATCTTGCACAGAGTATAGGCCCAATAAATGTTATTTTGAACAAATGAGTAAGAGGAATGTTTACAAGGCAAAGTGTCTGGGCTTGCTGGCTGTGGATCCAGTTATGCCTTCTTTCTTCAAAGTCTGAGAAATTTATGTAAATAAAAATATTAGAGTGGGAATATAAAAAGAGCATTGGGTAAAATTTTCAATAATTTATACTTTTTTTCCTCATGGGCTTCATATTGTATGTGAGCACATACCATGCCCCAACATTTCTATGTGCACATGCTTAGAATGTAATGTACACACTGTGTGTGTGTATACATATATATATATTTTGTAAAGCTATAGAAAATATAGATTATTAACAGAAGTTATCTGTAGGCAGAGAAGTAAATTGGAAAAGATAAGGGAAACTCAAATTTTTACCTCATATATTTCTCATTGTTTGAATTTTTCTTTTAATGAGTATGCATTTGTATAGTTCTTGTTCTTAACACATGACCTGGCACTCAATAAATATCAGGGGTGCCAAAAAAAGTATATACATTTTAAGAGGATGTTCACTGTAATCAGAAGTGTCTGGACACTAATGGTAACCACTCTGAGCACCTCTTGTAATTGCAGAAGTCAAATGTGACTTGTATTCATCTTTTGTTATCGATATATATTATTACAATCTTTTTCTTTCTTAAAATGAATACATTTTTTGGCACCCTCTGTATTCGTTCAATGTTAAACAAATAGGTGAATCAGTCAATTAAGTATCATAAAAATTAAACATTTGACTTTGAGAAGGATAAGAAACGAATGATGGCAAGGGAATTGAACTAAGGACTTAGAAAAGAGAACATGATCTGTGGCTATTGCTGGCAGAAGCTATCAGAAATAATGGAATAGTTTGGGGTTGCCATTGCTAAACTGCATATTTTCTACTCTTAAAAATGGCCCCAAATTAGCTACCCAACTGCTATTGGCAAATAACAAGTCCTAATCATAGGTGTTCCTATTGAGTTTATCTCTTGACTGAACAAAGGCCAGTTGAGACTGCTCACCTGATAGAGTTGCATAGGCATGGTGTTCTGGAAGGCCTTTGTGCTCACAGCTTTGTGCGTCAACAACTGACCTGCCAGACCACCTGAAGGCCTAATGAGGTTGTCCTAGAAAGGGGCAGCAATTCAGTGAATTGGCCTGGGATGACTGGAGAGGCCTGCGCTATGGATTTATGTGCAAAGATCAATACGGTGGGTGAGAGCTTTTAACTCCAATCTAGCTGGTGTGACCCAAATGCACGAAAGCCTGTCTTGGCTTCTCCTTTAGGAAACGAGTTGGAGACAGTTTAAAATGCTTGAATGGCAGTTTGGAGCCTATTTGAAGACACTGGCAGGAATGTCTAGGTAAGACAGTGGTCAATTGCTGGAATCATTTAAGTATTTCGACCGAGTGAAGAAAGTACCACTCAGCTTCAGGCTGGGTGGCAGAGTCCTTTTAAATGTGGCTACAGCACAGACTTTTCTGTGCATTACTCATGCTGTGAAGTAGGTGATTTAAGCCACTGACTTTCTAAATTAAAGGCATGAAAAGGCAGACATGTAATTCTTTTAATTACACATTCATATTGCTCCCACATTCCTCTGAATCGTTCATGTTTGCCTCCTGCTTCATCAGCCTGGCAACAGAAAACAAGCAGCAGGAACGTAGAGGATCTGTAAAGGGACAAAAGACCTCAACTCATTTGTTTTTACTGTAGTGTTCATCACAGAAAAATAAAAGCACCATGTTTGGAAGTTTTGAGGATGTGAAATCTGATTGTAGAGAATAGTAACACGTTTTAAGATGGAAGTGAGTTGAAGACCTTTGTATGTTTTTGCCATCTGCTCTCTATTAGTATGGACTATTAGTAAAACATATTTGGTTTATATCACCAGGAAGAAGATCCCATTTCATTTTGTTTTTCTGTTAAAGTATATGCTTATAATCTTGATACAGAGTTTTCTAACCTAGCAGTAGAGACAGGCTTCATTTTCAGAAGTTGTGTAGCCCTGTACAATTTAAAGCTGGACCATAGCATTTTTTGAGACTTCCATGGGAAAGGTGAGGTAGGGCAGGGTAAACTGGTTGGGGTTGACTTGTTTTAATGGTTTCAGAGATGTCTAAACTATAGTTGTGCTCCCTCGCTGCTTGGTACCTGGCCATGGGATGATTAAAGTAGAGGAACATTGCCTCCGAGGTTGTATGGGCCTGAGAGAGTAGATTTGGCTCTTGATGGGTAAGTTTGCATGCCAAAGGCATGCTCCCAGTGGGGCCCTTGGCTATCTCTAAGAATTAGTTAGCACCAGAGGGAGAGGTAGTCTCTCCCTAGCTCGAAAAGTTTTTTAGAATGCCAAAACATCACAGTATACAGAAAATAAGATGTGTATGCAATAGAAGTGAGTTTAACTGTTTGACTCTTTCTCAGTCACTGCTCATGGAGTTTTCCAGTCATTTGTCGAATATGCTCTAATTTACACAGTTCTTAGTCCAGTGGGGGAAGGGTAATTCAGAACCCTCCTTACCCAGAAACTTTTTAAGGACTTTTAAGAGTTTTAGATTTGTTCTCTTTCTGTTAAATTGCTACAGAAGAGATTTCATCTATGTGTATTTTGTTGACTTATAATGAGACTTTTTTCCTTATCGGTGTAGTTGGAAATCCTAAGGAATCAGTTTAGTTTGCCATCATTTCTCAGACACCTGCTGGCAACTAATAGGAAAATTTTTCCTCTTCTGTGACTAAGTTGTTCTACGAAGCAATTTTGGGGCTGAAATTTCATCTCAGTGACACACAGATTCATGCATTGAAATCAAAGATTTTATCATTTGATATGTGAATGATATTCCAGTTATCTATTGCTATGAAACAAACCATTCTGAAATGTAGCGTCTTAAAGCATTTGATTATTATTATATCTCTGATCCTGTGAGTCAGGAATTCAGACAGTGCAGTAGGTCCGGCTCTTTTCTGTGCCGCAATCCTGTGTCTAACCTGGCATGACAGGAATGTCTGAGAGCTAGAATTGCTGAGGGTGGCCCAGCAACTCTCCTCATAGACTGTCATTCTCAGCATGGCAGCCTCAGGGAAGTCAGATGCCTTACAAGTCTTTTAAGAGTCAGAAAGTGGAAGCTGCTAGTCTCTTAAGGCTTAGCCTGGAAATTGGCACAGAATGATTTCTGACATAGTCTGTTGGTTAAGTGTTCACAGAGATCCTCCGACCCCATCCTGCAGATTCAAGGGGTGGAGATGTAGATGCCACATCTTAATGAGGGGGGAATAACAAAGAATTTGTGGTCATATTTAATCTACCTCAGATGATAAATCAACAATTCTAGGCATTTAGCATATCTGCAAAAAGGAGATTATTTTTATCTCACTTTGTACCTGCCCTAAGAAGGTGGGCATTCAACTGTAATTCATTTCAGAGTTCTTTCTCTGTAAGGACTGTTGACAGTAGATGATTTGATAGAAACATTTTGACTTCAGACTCAAATTGTGACTTTGTCTTGCTTAAATATGTACATATGTGTATGATGCTTTACATTTATTGGAAAATTTCCAGAGAATTTTAAGATATGTTATGTGATCCATATATAAGCTTTTGGGAATTATTATCTTGATTTTATAGATGAAGAAGCTGAGGTTCTGAATGGTTAAGTGATTTGTCCAGATCACATGACTGACTGCCAATGGGGGCAGAGCAGGCCTAGAATTAGGTTAGATAATACTTTCACTGATGGTTTCCTTGGATTTTTTAGGTAGAAGTAATTTGAAGACCATGGTAAGAACTTTTTTAGAAATATCATTTTGGATATGTATCTCCTAGATTGAGGAGAAGATCCTTTGTTTCAGGCAAATACTTGGTGTTTGCATGGCATTATACTTACAAAATATATTTACACTTATTTTCTACTTTGGTCCACATGCTGATCCCATGAGAGAGGTATTATTAATAACACCATTTTTCAAATGAGGAAGGAGAGGTACAGAGAGGTTAGGTAAACCACTTATGGGTCACACAGCTAACTGGGAGAGCTGGGGCCAGAACTTTAAACTCTGAATTCTGCCTTTTTTTTTTTTAACTTAAGGGATTTTTTTAAATTATAAAGATACGGGGTACAATTCAGGGTTAGGTATACAAAGGTTCATTATGTATGTACCCTTGTTGATGAGGGATTTTCACTTTGATCTTCAGCCTTCCCTCACCCTGTGCTCTTGGCCTTTGAATGCTTAGAGTAGCACACGCATGGCTTAGTTGTCATGGCAGGACCATCCTCCTCAGGGATAAAAATGGCAGACCTCTGAGGACTGAGTCACCCAAAATGGCTAAAGAAAGGCAAAGTTTCAAGCCACCCACCAGCATTATTAGAAGAAATGGGGAACACTCTTTAATTGCAGGCAGTTCCAATTTTGTCTAACTATCTCCAGGGAGAACTAATGCTGTTATGATTTCTCCTGATGCATGTGAAATCAGTTGCTACGGCAATAACCAATGTTTTTTGGAACTTGCTGACAGCAACAGACCTTTGGAATGAAATTTCTCCTCTGTTAATCATGTTTCTGGTGCTGGCTCCACCATTTCATTTCAGCACCCTCATAGTCTCTCCTGGCCGGAAGTAGGGCAAGACAAGCCTCTGCTCCAGTCACTAGATAGACAGGCATGTTGACGATGGCCTTAGGAACACGGCTTGTCTGTGGTCCTTGGGGGCAGTGTCCTTGTCTGTGTTAGTCACCACTATAACTTTTAGAACAATGCCCGAATCAAGTGCTAAATACACACACACACACACACACACACACACACACACACACACACAGAGTCATGTGCTATATAACAATGTTTTGGTCAACAACCTGCGTATATGACGGTGGTTTCATAAGATTATGATGGAGCTGCCCTATACAGTTTTACCATTTAAAAAAATCTTTTATGCCATATTTTTACTGTACCTTTTCTATGTTTAGATATGTTCAGATATACAGATTGTGTTACAGTTGCTTACAGTATTCAGTATGGGAGCATGCTGTAGAGGTTAGCCTAAGAGCAATAGACTATCCCATATATTCTAAGTGGGTAGTAGGCTATCTCATCTAAGTTTGTGTGAGTATACTCTGTGATGTTTGTATAATGACAAAATCACCTGAAGATGCATTTCTCTAAATGTATCCCTGTTGTTAAGTGATGTATAAGTGTGTATGTGTGTGTGTGTACATGTGTAAAATTAATGAATGATTCCTAGCTCCTGAAGCTTTTCTCTAGTATACCTTCCCACACATCCTTGTCTTTGTATTAATACATACTAGACCCAAGGTCTCACTCTATCAGCCAGGCTGGAGTGCAGTGGCACAATCGTGGCTCACTGCATCCTCAACCTCCTGGGCTCAAGATTCTACCTCAGTCTTCTGAGTAGCTGGGACTACAGGTGAGTGCCACCACACCTGGCTAATTATTTTTATTTTTTGTAGGGATGAGGTCTTGCTATGTTGCCTAGGCTGGTCTCAAACTCCTGGACTCAGGCAATCCTGCTGCCTTGGTCTCCCAAAGTGCTAGGATTATAACATAAGAGACTGCATCCAGCCCCTTCTTCCTTTTCTATCTGTCCTCTCACCCATTAGCTTTCCAGACTTCATCTCATGCTGTCCAGAAGGTAGGGCAAGACAGGACTTCTGACTTTAATTATTATTTATTTATATATATAAATATAAACAGTTAAATAAATATATTTAAACTTTAATTACAGAGGCCTATCAGACTTTAATCTTTCCTAGAGCTAATGTCTTCCCCATGACCCCAAAGAGAAGCATGTGAATTGGTGCTGTGACCAGAAGCCCAGCAGGGCCATGGAGGAGTCCCAAAGCCTATGTGAATAGAAACTTGAAATTACCTTCCCATTCATAATGGAGGAGATTCCCTACCAGAGAGGAAGAGCAGAAGTCATTTTCAGTGTGTCATGGAATAATATCTCTAGAATATAGTAATAAGATATTTAACCAAAATGCTAAGCAAGTAGAGACCCCTAACTTGCAGAGAGCATTGCAGTGACTTTCCCATCCTGTCTCTTGTCAACCTCAGACCTGATTCATCTTTCTTTTTTTTCTTTCCCCTATATCAGATAATCTCATAAAACCCAGTTCTGTTTAATGGTTCAATCACCTACAATAGCCAGTGTGCGATAAATATGTCACCATATGTTCCTGGCTAGTTTTTATTATTTTTCAGCTTGTGTTTGCTTTTTGATGAAATAATCCTCAAATGGGATTTTATTTTTTTCGGGGGTCAATACATGTGAAGTGTCAGGTTTGCACTTTTATCTGTTGGGCTTTTTGACTTCTCTAAGAAAATAAGGAAACAGGAAATGGAGAATTTGACAAAGCTTTAAAAGTCATCTCCCCACTCCACAAATATTTCACCCAGACTTATTAGCATGATAGTGACTCAGTTGAATGTAGTGAAAGTCAGTAGCCTTACCAGGAACTAGTGCTATTGTTGATCACGTCTCATTCTTTTTCTTCAGTTCAACTTATTTTAAGAACTGAGTAGTTAAAGAAAGACAGATGTGAATTATAGTATAATTAGGTTCATATGTCATTATGACAGAGGCAACTGAATAAACTTTAATGTTACTGTACGTTTAGCCAGAAAAGCTGTGAAGCTATTTTTTCCATTTCTCTTAGTTCCTGAAGAGCTAATTCTTTTTCTCTGATGATGCATACCTTCTTGTCTCAGTGCCTTATAAGAACTTCTAGAGGTCTAAATGCAAAGTTTTTTAATCTCAGAGAAGCCACCAGATAAGACAACCTGATGTACATTGATGAAAAGAGAGGCAACTTTTAACAAATAAGTCAATTTAGTAGGCACCTATTGTAGGGGATACAAATATTAGTATGTGACAGTTAACAAATAATTATAATTTAGTAAGCCACAAAAAATAGCACCATCTTGTACAAAATGATTTGGTGGTGCAGAGAAGCTCTGGAGCAGATTGGCAAGGCATTAGGCTACTTGGGTCTAGAGACTGGAATTCACATCTGGGTTGGAGTTAGCTTTGTAAGAATTTAGGGACTAGCTCACCCCTAGGCCTGGGAAAACAATACACAGTGGGATAACTTATCAAAGCCTACTGCTGCTGTCATTTCACTAGTTGAAGTGAAGTATAGAAATCTTACCTCCCTTTACTCTCTGCCATTTATACTATATTTGTCTTAAATATTTCATCTACATAAATTTAGGATCAGATCAAAGTTTTTTAATTTAATTATTCTTTACCATCAAGCATAATTTAGAAAACTCAAGAGCAAGAGAAAAACTTACTGCATTTACCTATATTTTTGTTTGCTGTGTTTTTTCTTCCTTCTTGGTGTTCCAAGGTGTCTTCTTTTCTTTTTTCTTTTCTGTTTAGAGAACTTTTTTTTTAGCTAGTTTTTCAGAATAGTTCTGTTAGCAACAACCTCTTAGTTTTTGTTCCTCTGAGCATGTCTTCATTTCTTCTTTCATTCCTGATGGATATTTTTTCTGGCTATAGGATTCTGGGTTAACAGTTTTGTTTCAGCAGTTGAAAAAAATGCCACTACCTTCTGACTTCCATATTTTCTTATGAGAAAGTCACTGTCATTCTGTCTTTATACTATAGCTAAGTTGTTGTTTCTGTCTTGCTAGTTTCAAAATACTTTCTTTGTTCATTGTTTTCAGAAGTTTAATTAGGGTCTATCTTGATGTACATTTATTTGGCTTTATCCTGTTTGGGGTTCACTCATCTTCTGAATATGTAAGCTTATGCTTCTTGCTAAATTTGGGAAATTTTCAGTCATTTTTTCTTCAGGTCCTTTTCTAGCCTTTCCCTTTTTCTTCTCTCCTTCCAGCAATCTGATGACATGAATGTTAGATTTTTTTGGTAATAGTCCCACAGATCCCTGAGGCTCTGTTTATTTTCTTTTAAATCTATTTTTCTTTGTTGTTCAAATTGGTAATTTCTACTCTTCTGTCTTCCAGTACACCAATTCTTTCCTTATTCCTTCTATTCTTCTCTCGAGTCCTTCCAGTGAGCTTTTTATTTTGGTTATTGTGTTTTTTAGTTCTGAATTTCCATCTGGTTCTTCTTTAAGTCATCTGTTTCTTTCTGAGACTTTCTATTTTTTTTCATTTGCTTGAAATATGTTTATAATTTCTCATTGAAATGATTTATCATGGCTGCTTTAAAATATTTGTCAGATAATCCTAAAATCTCTGTCATCTTGGTACTGACATGTCTTGATTGCCATTTTTCATTGAGTTTAAGATCTTCCTGTTTCTTGATATGACAAGTGCTTTCATTGAAATCAAGATATTTTTGTGTTATGTATTGAGACTCTAGATTGTGTTGAAACCCTTTGTTTCAAGTTGACTTTCAGTGGCATGATTTTGACAGAGGAAGGGTGGGCATCACCTCATTACTGCTTAGGTGGAGGGGGAAATCCAGATTTCCCACTGGCCTCCATTGATACCTGAGTGGTATCATTATTACTATTGCTTATTATTAAGCATTGTCAGTGGGCAGGAGGGAGTTTCCAGCTCTCCATGTGGTCTCCTTTGAAAATACAGTGGGGGTAGTCTCACTATGGCTAAGCAGTAGCCAAATTCTTTCCCTCCACAAGGTGTTCTCTGACACCACCCCAGTAGAGGTTCACCACAGCCTCATAAGGATGGGAATCTAGGCTTCCCACCTGGGCTTTGCTGGCATGGGTGGAAGTGGGGCCATAGTTTATGCTGTGGTGTTTAACTGGAGCAGAATCTTCATTATTTAAAAGTTTTCTATCTTGGTAGGCTGTCTCTTTCCTAAAATGGATAACAGACTTTTTTTTTTTTTTTTTTTTTTAAATCTGTGCCCTCTGGCATTTCCAGGTTGCTGGCTTTTAAGTTCTACATCTGGGATAGAAATAATAACAACTCAGCAGTGTGTTGTTCTGAGGGTCCTCAGACCTCTAGCCAGGCTGCCTTCTTTCCACCTTTCAGAGTTTGTTTCTTATCCGATGTCTAGGGGGTTTTAGCTATGCTTAGCAAGAGAAGTGAGGAAAACTGTGTCCACTTAATCTTATGGAAGTGGAAGTCCTGGTGCTTTCATTTTTAGTTGACTTGATTTTTCAAGCTCAATATTTTATGAACATGCTGTACCACTTAACAAACCAGAAGGATACCAAACCACCTGCAGGAAGCATTTGTTTATAGGATTTATGTAAGAGGAAAAGTGTCTACCATGTGCTTGGCACTTTATGCATAATTTCACTTAATCCTCAGAAGAACGTTACAGGGAGGGTATTATTAACCCTAATTTACAGAGGTGACAACTGAAGTTCAGGGAAATTAAGTAACTTGTTCCAGATCATACAATGGGATTTGAAGCCAGATTTGCCCACACTTTTCTCCCCACCACATGTCTCAATCAGCATGTTAGCTCAATGAGGACAGAGGCTATCTTTCCTGCTTCTTGTGCATATCTGATTCTAGGAAGTCTATGCAACTCTGTATCAGTTTTCAGGTAGGTGAAACATATATATATATATATATATACACACACATACATACATATATATATGTTATCTAACCATAACTTCTCATAGAAATAATATATATTACCAAATATATATACATAAATATATACATATATATATAGTTATGCGTCTAAGTGTAGGTATAACTGCATAGTTACAAAGGAGTCCTACTTATAGTAAGTAATTAATAAATATGTGATCAAATTAGTGAAAGATTCTACAATATTAACTTGTTCCAGTATTGTTATATAAAGTGTGCCCATGATATAATAGATTGATTTCCATGAGTGAATAAATACCTACAAAATCATAAATAAAGCAACTCATTGGCATGCTTTGTTGGAATGCTTGCCTTTTTGAAAAAGGAGACACTTCTTTTATAGCCTAAAACATTTGCATGTAGAATATCCAGATAATTTTCTTTTAGTTGTGAAAACTCATTGACTCTGTTTAAGGTAAAGAAGTGGATAATTGTTGTACACAATCATTTCTAAGCCAGACATTTTAACCCTATTTTAGTGTGAAGTGTGTTGTTAAAAAATTATTTCCATGAATTTCGCAGCAACCTGGATGGAACTAGATTCTATAATACTGAGTGACATCTCACAGAAACAAAGATCTGAGTATCACATGTTCTCACTCATATAGTAGACCTTGAACGTCCAACATAATACTATAAGAAAAGGACTGACAGTGATGGGAAACTATGGGGGGTAAGGGAAGGGAGGTGGGATTAACGGTAGTCAATATCTGTCTGGGGACGGGGAGACACCTCTTATCAACAAGGGTGCATGAACGAAGCATATTTGTATACCTAACCCTTAACTGTACCCCACAATATCAAAATAAAAAATATTGATTATAAAAAAAATTATTTCCTAAGAAGTTCTATACATTAATGAGTTTAGACCTATTTCTTGTCTCTGAAATGTGACTTAAAGAAGTCCTCTTAAATCTCTTTCATCTCTTTCTTTTGCTTTCCTTTTTCTCAGTATTTGGCAATATATAAATTCCCTAAAGGATTTCAACTTTGAGACAACTATGAGTAATTCAAGCTTAATCCTACATTAATTCCTTTCCAAGTTCAAAATCTGACTTTTTTTTTCTATTTATAAGCCATAGGAGTTTTTTTACAAGATAGTGATGGAAAAGAAAGAATGCTTGGCTGGGTATGGTGGCTCACACCTGTCATTCTGGCACTTTGGGAGGCCAAGGCAGGAGAATTACTTGAGTCCAGAAGTTCCAAGACCAGCCCGGACAACATAGTGAGACCTTGTCTCTACAAAAAAATCGATTAGTTGGATATGGTGGCGTGCACCTGTAGTCCCAGCTATTTGGAAGGGAGGCTGAGGTGGAAGGATCACTTGAGCCCAGGAGGTCAAGGCTGCCGTGAACCAGGATCATGTCTTTGCACTCCAGCCTGGAGTGCAAAAAAAAAAAAAAAAAAAAAAGACTGTGACAGGAAATGTAGTATGTGCGATATGTTATTTATTTAAAACATAGATGGGATTACGTGTATGATGAGAATATTTCTGATTCTCATATTTTAATAATGCCTGATCCCTACTGAGTCAGGAGGAGGAGACTGTTATTTGCAGGTATCCTATCAGGGATCAGGCACTGTGTTAACCTTTTAATAATGTTTCTCAGGTATCATTATACCAAGCTTCTCAGTAAGAAAATTGGGTTCAGGGTTAAATAACTCTGTGATAGAGCTGGAATTGAACATGAGCCTGTGTTCTTCCCAGGACACTATCCCCACACCATGCTGAAAAGCAAAGAAATTGATTTAACCTCTTACATTCTAAACTACTGTTATTAAAGATTTATTTCCTGGGTTAGTTTAACTGGATTCTTTCTCTTCTTAAGTCATATTCATCATTCGTCCAACTATTTATTATATTCCTTCCTTTTAGTTGAGGGGTTTCCAATTCTGATAATTGGTCTGGGGTAGGGTCCAGGCAAATATTTTTAAAACCTCTAAATGATTCTGATGTGCAGCCAGGATTGATACACTGGAATTTCATTGCTTCCCCTAATCTCTGCCATCACTCTCTGTGATAGCCAGTTTTATATGTTAACTTGATTGGGTCAGGGGTACCCAGATGTTTGGTCAAACATTATTACATATCTGTGAGGATATTTATGGATGAGAATAACATTTAAATTGACAGACTGACTAAAGCAGGTAACCTTCCCTAATGTGGATGGGCTTCATTCAATCTATTGAAGATTTTTAAAAAAAAAAAAAAAGGTGGACCCTCTTCTGCATAAAAGAGAGCTTCTCCTGCCTGAAAGCCTTTGAGCTGGAACTTTTTTTTTTCCTTGCCCTCAGACTCAAACCAAAGCATTGGGTCTTCTTGGATCTTAAGCCTGCTGGCTTTCAGACTGGAACTCACACCCTCAACTTTCTGGGTCTCCAGCTTGCCGACTACAGAGCTTAGGTTTTGCCAGACTTCATAATTACATGAGTCAATTTCTTATAACAAATCTCTTTCTTTTCCCTACTCATTCTGTTTCCCTGGAGAACCCTAACTAATACACTTTCTTTTTAACTAAGACTTCCAGGCACCTTTGCCATCTCTGAGGCTTTTCATACTTAATATCCCTAGAGACATCATCAAAGCAGGTTCCTTTACAATGGGATTCATATGGACATCTCTCTCTGAGGTTCCACCTTAACACTGACACAGGACAGATGTGGCTGAGCTACCAGATGCTCAAAAATTCCTACACCTGTGTTTCCCTCAGCCAGCTGAGGCTTGACTCTGCCTCCCTACCTGTGCTAATACAGCAGAAGCATCTGTGAGATCAAGGAACACACAGACTTGCTACCAGCCCTCCATTTTCCCGAGTGGTCCAGTTATAGGAATAGCAGCCTAGGGAGTAGAGGTGCCCACTGCTAACTCAAATTGTCCAGTCATCCCTCATGGTGTCTGGGGTCAGTCTGCTCAGTGAGTTGGCCAGATGACCAAAGCCAATGTTGGGGTCTAAATCCCAGCATCAAGTGAGGAGGTGATTATGCAAAGGGACAAGGGAAAGATGGGTCATAGTTGGGTTCAAACCAGCCCTAGAGAGCACTGAGGGCCAGGCTAGTGACTGATACCAGTCCAAGGGGCAAGCAGCAGCCAGAGAGGGGGCAGGGTCAAAGAATCTGCAACCAGAAGAGAACAGGATGGGGTGGGGAGAGAAGGTGATGGGAAGGTAACTCAGAAGTCTCCACTGTTGCATATTTGTGACTCATTTGTACTGACCAACAGCCATGTGGCCATGAATGAACTAGCCTGATTGAAAGGCCTGTGTTGGGGTGACTAATTTTTTATTCCGTGTAGACAGCCCTATCCTTCATCCCACTTTAAATTCATGTGTGGCTCCATCCTGTCTTTTGCGTATTTTGTTTTATTTAGTAATACAAGTTCATGACTTAGTGAAAAAAAGCCTTGGCTTATAACACCATAAGCTAGTTCTCCATAAATTGCTACCACACTGATAATATCTTTAAACATATGAAATAGTACCTTGGAATTCTGTTGTTAAAGTAAATTTTAATTCATTTTAGTCTTGTAAATAGCAGGCAGAGAAATGATATTCTTGCTTTACCATTTCCTCCCCCCCCTTTTGGGTACATTTTTCCAAACTTTGAAAAACAATTGCTAATAAACAAACAAAGCCACAGGAATTATTTCAGTTAAAAAGAATAAACAAATTTCAAGGGATCAAAAGAAGTCACTGAAGTTCATTTAGCAGTGCAGTCATTGCTGTATTACCCTAGCATACCAGTGGTGCCATGTGTGAAGATAAAGGCATCAGAGTTTCCATTTCATGCTTAGTTTTCAGATGGATTTTGCTATCTTCATTTTACCTTAAAGAAAATAAGTAAACTGACCAGGAATACATATGGGAAAAAGGAGAGACGCCCTGAGTAATATGTTGGAGTTCTTCCAGTTCCCAAGCGGTAGCAGAAAGCCTCTTCAAACTCCTTTTGGGGCACACTCCTTTTTGGTATGTGAGAACAAATGGCAAGGCATCCCTCTCCCATGCTTACCTGCCTTCAGGTGAATCCGAGAATGCCTATCGACCTGGTGAAACTGGCTGTGAAGACAGTGTGGACATTTTAGATTTGAAAAGATAGTTTTTCTTTTTATTTTTATTTATGTGTGTTTTTATTTTTATTTCTGTAGAGACTAGGTCTTACTATATTGCCTAGGCTGGTCTCAAACTCCCGGCCTCAAGGGATTCTCCCACCTTGCCTCCCAGAGTGCTGAGATTACAGGCATGAGCCACCACACCTGGCCCAAGATAACTTTTCTCTTACTTTTCTCCAATAGGATCATTTCCTCAGCTCTCCACTTTGATTAGCTAATGAAGGAACAACTTTAATAATCAACTCCATTTATCTTTCTGATAGAAATTTTCAAAAGAAATTATATGGATGTGCTTTCAGTCAAAGCTGTCTTTTCAAAAAGGTGAACAGTAGTAGGTCACTGGAAGTAAAACAAATGCCACCCACAAAACACACTTTGCTTCACATGCTTTTTTGGTGAATAAAAGTGTATATTGTGAGTGTCAGAGCATTAAGGCTATCTATATTCTGTGTAGTGGAGAGGGACAAATGGGTGCAGCTGTCCTGGATTTTTCTACTCTGGGCATCAGAAGCTTGTGTTTTGTGATCAGCTAGTGTTCACTTGTATAGCTAGTGTTCACTTGTTTAAACTCAGGGACTTTTTGAAGACAACAAAGGGATTTTTTGGGTGACTGAAAACACTCCCTGTGTAAGGATCTTACACTATTTGTGTTCACATATACATGCAACAAACCAAGAAGAAGGTCGAGTGGGTTCAGACATACCAGTTGCCAGTTCTGTAGCCAGAAACTAAGTCCTTTCTATTGTGATCCTCTCACACACTGGTTTGCACTTCCTACTTCAAGATCTTTAATAAGCTCTGCATCTTTGTTTATGAAATCTAGTCCTTAAGAATTAAGTACTGAGAAGTCCTCTCAGTAGTAGGATTTGCAGTCTTCTGAGGCTAAGGCTGCAGCTTGAAAACCCCTTTTGAAGGGCAGAGTAACTTACCCTTGAAGAAGTGACTACGTATGTTTCGATGTCAGGAACAGGGACACAGTGGCTCTTCCTGTGAAATGCTTCAGACCTTCTCCTGAAGCAGTAACTTGGGCCATGCTCACTTTTATGTACTTCCTCCTTGTGAGCACATACCCGCAACCTACCAAGATGCTCCAGAACCTTCACCTGAAAGCAAGGAACAAACTTTCACGGCTGCATGGGTGAGAGTAGGCAGGGAGGGATGGATCATCATATCTACAATAGAGATAGCTCTAATTCAGTTACTGCTAAGACCTTTTGTGATGTGAAGATCAAAAAGGTGACTTCTCCTGACTCTTTTAGCACTCTGCTAGATTTCCTAACTGCAGCAGAGGAGACAAGAGAAGCCACCACCTCATCACATTTCTGGCCACCCTTTGTGTCATCCGGCCATGTTTAACTGTTAAAAGTCCCTTTCTTCATGCTGTTCTTTTGCAGTTTTACTCTACCATATCCTGCTAGGGTATAATTCGGAGTAGAATAGAATTACAGAATCACACAAGCTATAGCTGGAAGGGGTTCTGGAGGTTATTGAATTTCTTATACCCTCATTTTATAGGTGAGAAGCCATGTTGTAGTTGGACTCAGAGCCCAATAACTGTGCCTTACAATATATTGCTCTTTCTGCTATCTTAGAATGGAGACCCTTGTTGGAGTCACGTGCCAACTCATTCAAAAGCCATGTGTCCCTTTTAGGCCTTCTCCGGTCCTTCGAATTTTAGCTCATCATGAAGCATACCTGGTTTTCAGTCTTTCCCTGAAGAAATGGAGCTTAAAGACTACTATGAAGCCTCACATAATATGTTGTGGCCAGTGCCGTGCCCCCAATAACTATATTAAGCGTGTTTTTAAACATGCTCCTTTGAGATATTTCTCCCCCCACCCTTTTTTTTTTAAAGATGGGATCTTGCTCTGTTGCCTAGGCTGTAGTGCAGTAAAGCAATCATAGTGAACTGTAGCCTTGAATTCCTAGGACTAGGCTGAAGAGATCTTCTTGCCTTAGCCTCTCAAGTAGCTAGGACTACGGGTGCATACCACCACATCCAACTAATTCTTAAATTATTTTTGTAGAGATAGGGTCTTGCTCTGTTGCTCAGGCTGGTCTTGAACCTTTGTCCTCAAGTGAGACTCCCACCTCCACCTCCCAAAGTGCTAGGATTACAAGTGTGAGCCACCATACATGGCCTGTTTCTTAAAGGGATGATAGTCCAATTTTGTAAAAAAGAGTATTGAGATGCCAAGAGGATGCATTGTGAATCTAAAGCCAGAACACTGGCCCTCCCTGTTAGACCTTGAGGTTTTGTCCAGGACAATCACTAAGCACTGAGGACAAGTTCTTGATGACAATCAGAAAGTATCTTTTCTTATAATAAGAATAGTACCTTCATGAGCAACTAAAGAGACTTGACCACAACAGCCTTCCTGTTTGGCCTTTTGAAATCCTGGTCTGTTTCCCTTGGAATAAGGGTTGAATCCCTGTAAGGCAGCCAGAGGTAACTGCATTGCCTTGAGTGGCAGAGTTGCCAGAGATTTTAGAGGAATTAGTTAAAAGACCAGTCTGTATGAGTGGTTGCAGATCTGAAGAACTGTAATGCAGATAAAAGTACTTGATTTCACTCAAGAATAACTAATTTTAGATTCCTAAATACTAAGAAGATTGTTGCAAGCCTCCAAATGCAAACAGTACTGAAAAGAACACATGCAGTTCCAAGATGAGAATTGCTGGATCTTGATCAGAAGACATTCACGGGGAAGGCAAACTCTACCATCCCTTACCTTCTGATACTCTGATGAGATTGCTGTTTCCATGTAGACAAACCCAAAGGAAAAAAGGAAGTCCCCTCACTAATCTAGTCTTGCTTTCACTAGGGATACAGAATACATCTTAACAAAATGAGGAAGGAAAGTTTACTTTTCAGGAAGCTGGACCATAGGTTCCCAGAGGCTGCTTTGCTTCAAAACTCAGGGAGAGAAGGTTTAGGTCACCTTTAAAAAAAAAAAAAAATACACACTTAAATTGTTATTTTTAAAAACAGAACAACAGACCCTCCAAAAGAGTCAGTGTTACCAGAACAATAATAAATGATGGCACACATGCGCATCTTAAAAACACAGTCAGTCACGTCTTCAGTTGCATAACCGACAGCCACGTGCTCAAGCATTTCTGCGGTGATTGAAGACACATTCCGTCGTAAACATCCATCACAGATTCAAGTATGCATGTCAGGATTCCAAAACCACAGCCTGCCAACTGTGGACCATCAGTGACATTCCAAGTGTTACCAAGATCTCTGCACGATCTCTGGGTTTGCATAACACAGCCAAAGGCTACTCAGTGTAAGAAAGTATGGTGATGGGGGGAGGGATAACCCTTCTGGAAGCCTTATAAAGAAGAAAGGAAATGTGCCATCTAAAGCTGAAATTGCTTTACTCCAAAGCACAGTCAAAGCATACATGAAATACAGTGGCCTTTCCATGCCCAAGGAGTAATCACTCATTTCCCCTGCATGCCTAGGGCTATCTTTTCCCTTAAGTTTTATCACATGTTTAGGTACACATTATTGGTCATTCCAAGTGCTTGAACTTAGGACAGCATGAAAGGATCTTTTTACCCTATAAACTGTTGAACACACAATTGGCATGAGTTGGACTGTTCCTCTGTTTTTTTAAGAGTGCACCAGTGTTTCATTGTTCAGTATCCAGAGATTACCCAGACTAGAATTTATCAGGGCCTTTTCTATCTCCTAGACACACACTGGTCACTGTCTTCTTGCAGTCTCATTCCTCCCTAGCAACACCAGCAGTTTTCTGCACTGGGGACACAAATGGAGATTAAAAAAGATTAACCATTTATATTAAGAGAAAGCTAAATGTTCTTGCTAAAACTATGTTGTGAGATTGTCTATATATTCTGAAAAAATAGAGGCTCTTCAGTCACCACCCTCCCCCCAATCCCACCCTTTAACAAGAGTTTCCTAAACCAAGAACTTGGGTCTGTTACAGGTTGGGCTAGTCCCAAGTAAACTGTGAAGCAGATGAAAATAAATTTGCCTAGTGCTCCAGCACAGTCCTCATCACACATCTGTCCCCAGCCTCTTTCCTTCCATGGTAGTCACGGAGAAGGGAGAGTGAGGGCCTATTTCTTCCAAGCACTCAGCATCTGCCCCAAATTTAACATCCCCACTGAACTAACAACTGATAGCAGTACAAAGTATATGTCTTCTCTCCAAAGTGTCTGCATTGTAACCCAGATTAAAGCTCAAGCAGACAACCTGCTAGGAGGACTTAGAGAAAAGCTTCAAATGAGGGTAGAAACCATGTGTGTTCCATTCTCCAGCATATCCCCAGGGCCTGACACTTGAGAGAAGGTCAATAAATATTTGCTAAATGAATGAGGACATGAGTGAATGACATGACATGAAACAGAAGAGTTGGCCCGCTTTTTGGGTTGGTTTGACAAGGAAGGATTCCAGTCAGCAGGAGCGGCATGGGCAGGAACACAGAGCTGCCTGCCAGGTAGTGATTGAGAACCTTTTGAGTTAGTCGCTCTTCTGGCCTGCTTTCCTGCCTCAGTTTCTCTTTGTCACACAAGGTCTGTGGTGCTGGTGGTGCCCACTCTAGTTATCTGAAGTTCAGTCCATCAACAGCATCTTATGCTTAACCTGAGACCAGCATAGTAGAGAAATCTCAACCTCAGACACGGCTGCGCATTTTTTGGATGGGATTTCAGATTTGGGTTTCTTTCTGTTGTTTTTTGTTGGTTTTGATTTTTAAACAGTGCCTTGAGCTGCTGACAAAGTAGCCTGGTGTACATGGGTGGCCCTGAAATACTTTGCATTATTTGGACCTACTCTGTTGTATTATATTGGTAACAAGATCAGAAGAATTTGGATGTGTTTAGGTTAGGATTTAGGTCTGGATACTACGTATAGACTGGCTTTTAATTCCTTCTGGGAATATTTCAGTCCATGGGCACTTAGAATCGGTATATAAACATCTCCAAGTAGCACAAAAAGAGGCAGCATGTGGAACATGATGTCAAGGCGTTAGGCTCACTTGTTTCCTGCATCCCAGAAAAGCCTGGAAATTTTGGAAATCTCAGCCCATGACTTTGGTTGGCTTCCATGTCAGTTTTCTTCTTGTTCTTTTTATAATTATTGACTGACTTGAACTTCTTTATGGATGCCACTGAGTTTCACATTATAAGCAGACTCTTCTCACTCTTCTGCAGTTTGAATCTTTTTTTCCCATCCATGGGACTTTCCTCTTTCCTGTGACTGACCCTGCAGCAATCAGTTATCCATCCTTCCCCTACATCAGGGACCACTGCATGTACAGACTTGCTTTTTTCCCTCAGAAGGAGGCTCAAACCTGGGTCGTGAACTAGGGCCAGAAGGGCCGATGGTCTTCAACCATTAGAGACATGGCCCCAGAAAAGTCTTCAATGGCAACATTGGAGAAATGTGCTGATCTTTGGCGTGGGTGGAAAAGGAAAATTGCTGCTAGTTCCTTTCATCTTGATGGTGGTTGCTTTTCTTGGATAAAATCACAAAATTCTTCTCAAATTAGAAATTGTGACCTTTGATATTGAAAAGTATATAAGGGCTCTTATTTTTTTCAAAGCTGGAATGGGGTGACAAAATCAATTTACTGAAGGTGTTAAGACTGTGGATATTATTGCTGAACAAGAAGTAGTGTAGACTAGTGGGAAGAGGAACAACATAGCCCTCTCCAATTTCTTACAGTTCTGATGCTTTCTTTAAAAGTGCCTATGGAGTAAAGATGTGTGAAAACAGGTTCTGCCTTTTTTGGGCGGTGGAGTAGGTGGGGGGCGGGTGGGATAACCTAGAAAGTTAGGTCACAGACCTGTTTCCCTTTGGAAGTATACACAGCATTTTAATGTCTATAGCTTCCCTTCTCTTTTTAAAAAGTACTCTAAACCAGAAATAATGCAGATGTGAAATCAACTGTGAAGCAGTCTTTTTCTGGCAGCTCCAACAGCCTCTGCATTTTTTCCTGGCTGGGTGATATGGTGTCAACTCAAATGGAATGGGCCAATCTGTAGTCTTTTGTCTCCAAGTTCTTAAAGTCAAGCACAGAGAGTATACAGTGCCTGGTTACTTGTACCTGGTTAAATGGATTTACCAGTTGTATTACCTAGTTTAACCTTCATAATGAACACGTGGCTTAAAAAGATTCCTATGAAGAAATGATGGACTAAAGATACTCATAGACTAATAATATGGGACCCAAGAATACCAGACAGGTGAAAGCAGCAAAGTTAGCACTTCTGCTGGTCTTCAGACCCACAGACTCTCTGACAACAACCATTGCTAGGTAGAAAGAGGGATGATCTCATCTGATTTGCCAAGGAGATGGCCAAAACAACAACAATAAAAATCCCTTCACAGTTATAAGATTTTTTTAGTGGGAAATAGGGGTGAAAATATACATCTATAATTGTTATAATACATCTTACTCAAAGTGTATTTTGTTCCTTGAACTATTAAGTAATGATAATGGCCTGTTTAGATAATTTATAACAAATTAAGAAATAAAATAAGGAATTTGGGGACTGTAGGTTCAAAATGCTTGGAATTGCTCAGGGAGTGGCATTGACAAGGGTTGATGGTCAAAGGTTGGTGGCATGTTCAAAGGTAGGGTTGGTGGCCTCAGAGGACAGACTAGCCTGCAAGCCAAATCTGAAGGAATGATAGAGGCTACAGATTAAAAGGAAAAAACTCGGAAGACATTCCATACAAATCAGGAGGACAGAAAATCCCCCTCTTTCCAGAGATACACAACAAAGGAAGGACCTGGGGAAAATGGATACAAACTCACCAGAGCAACAAGTTCCATCCAGGAGCTGGTTCCAGAGCTGACTGAATATTATGGGTCCTTTGGTGGATGGCAGCAAAAAGTGCATTCGTGGGCTCCGAGTGGTATACATCTCACATGCCAGCCTCTCCAGGCCACCGTGTGTGCAGCTCAGCATTCAGGGAACACAGGCAAAGGTGAAGAGTAGGTTTTGGTTCAAAGAGTAGGTCTTTGGCCTCTTGCGATTAATCATCCAAGTGTGGTTTGTTTGAAGCAAACAAACCTTGGAGTTGCCATCACTTTTAAAGGTTTCTGGAAAGAAGGAGCCTATGAGCTCTTGCCAGGGTGGCTGCACCTGTCGTGCAGGTTTTGCTCCATAGAAAGTCTCCCAGAAGGGCCGATCTGCCTAGAGAGGGCACCTTTTACTAACTCACACAGAGACGCCTAAGTTGATTGTCCAGGGCCTTGTTGCGAATTTTGGCAGAATAGGGCCAAAACCAGAAAAAAAAGATTCAGCAGACAAAATGCTAAGTCTGATGAATTTTCACTTTTCAACCTGGAATATGGCAGGTGTCAGCCACGATAAAGTGGGTATATATTGTTAAAGAAACCACCTAGTGGGTTAGTAGGTTAAGTAGGTCCCAGTGAGTAGGTTCAGTGTTGTTAGTGAAGCCACTGGAAGTCAGGTAGGTGACGTGACAAATGTCCTGCTATTACTAAGACACATTCCTGAGACTGCAGGGATTTGAAGAAAGAAAGAACATATCAATTTTATTTTGTGACCAAGACTTTTTGAGTTGTAGCACAAATGTTTGTTTCCAGAAACTCATGAGCCATATGTTTCTTACTCACCTGCTGCCACTTTTTCACAGACACACCCACATAGGGATCCTCCCCCTCCCAGACTAAGGAGAGGGTTCTTGTGACTCAGGCTAGGAAGTGACAGGAGAGCTCACTGGTGGCTGAAGAGGGTGTCGTCTCCATTTACAAAGCTGGTAGCAAAGTAATCAGATCTAGCAGCACTGAGCCCAGAGTAACCCCTTGGCAGCTCTCTCTGCCACATCGTGTGCTCTGGGTCGCAGAGGGCCTGTAAATTGCACAGTAATGGCTGGTTCCTCAGCAGGAATAAACATGTGCTTTGAGTTTTCTAAATGAGTCAGACGCACGCTGCGAGATAAATGCTGATAGCAAGCAGATGTGACATGTGCTTTTCAAGAGGACAGACAGAGGGGGAATCGGGGCTTGGCATCTTCCACACTCTTTGAGTCTATGGACTGACACTTAATGGGGCCTAGTCCCTTAACAAGAAACATTGGGTGGTGGATCACTCCCCCCTTCTTTCTTTCCATAAGAGGAATCTACAATTTAAGCCTTAAATGTAAACGTGTTCTGGCTCCAATTTGTCGGCAGACTCTAATCGCCTTGGAACTTATATAAACTCTAGGTGAATAATTTCCCCAAGTACAGTACCCTCTTGGAATGCATGTGCTGTGAACTCAGATTAAACTTTTAACCTCACATTTTTCTGGGAAGGATTATTATCCCTGTTTTTATTGTTTAAAAAGGCAATCAGAAACTCCAGAAGGTCTAGCAGTCTCAAGAGCAGTTCCCTTGTGCTGAGCATGTCTGGGATTCTGGACACACTTGGCTCCCTAAAAATGGGATGAGAGGATCTATTGCACCTGAATTAAAACTACAAGGCCCCAACACTCTTGCCTTCCTAATAACACTCCCAGCTGAACTGCAAACTGTCTGGAGGGCCCTGTGCCCTCAGCTCCATTACAACAATCCTGAGTGTCTTTCTGTTGATGCATGCCATGTGCCAGTGCCAAGTGACATACATAACTCATTCATCAGCAGAATGTGAGGTCTGAGTCCTAGATTTCTGCCACATTCTTCCACGCTTGGCTTTCATTCTTTTCATCTCCTTCTTCCAGCAACAAGACTAACAGATGTTAGGCTCTCCCAGAGTGTTTGGGAGAAACAGTCCCAGATGCCAAGCTTGAAGATATGACATTTCTTTGCAAACCTAGTCCCTTTCCCTGTACCCATTATTCGCTTGCTCAAATCTTTCAGTCAGTTAGGACTTTGATACCTGATGATGTTGGGTTTTTGCTGTTATTTTACTGAGTTGGCATCAACACAGAAACAAGCAGACTGGCTTATTCTTCCAGAAGTTTCCCATTATTTGCACTTAGTTTCTGTTTGATGATTACCAAGATAAAGCTGGCATGGTATCCATGGGAAGAACAGTAGGCTGGGAGTCAAGTACTGGTTAATTCTGCTGCCAACTCTTGTGTAGCTTGGGCAAGTCAGTATATTAGAAAGGACCTCAACTTGTCCATTTGTAAAATAAAGGTGTTGGACTCAGTAGTCTTTCTGTTGAAATAATAATCAGTTTCAAAGAAAAGGAAACACCAAAGCAAGAAACAAAAATGGGAAACCTTTAAGATAAATAGTTTATAGCTTACTGTATTGAAGATTGCTCTGCAGTGCCCTTTGCATGTTTTGATACAATATTCTGCTGTTAACATGTGATGCTATTTTCATGATCTATTACATAATCCATTGGATAGTCTGCATTCTTGAACAAATGAGAAACACACTATTCTGACATTGGAAAAACAAGGGAGGCTGTGATGGCATCATTCCCATGCCAGGGCTCAGCAAATTGAACAATTGACCTCTGGTGTAAACTTTCCTAGCACTTGTGTGTATTTATACTCCCATTGTGCCCTCACTGCCAGGTTGCCTTCTGGGTTCCTCTCCTCTGTCCTATAGAATTACAAAACAGAATAAGGCACAATTTTTTATATTTCTGGCTTCATTTCATTGCTGTCCTGGTGTTCTGTATTGGCCTCATCAACAGGCAAGACCTGGAATTTTAGTATAAAATGCTGTAAGGCAAATGTCATAGGAAAAAAGCATCCCAGTGTTCCCATCTTCAGAGTGAAGTTTGAGGATTGGGATCTACTCTAAGCCAGATACCATCACCTGCATCCCCGTGCCTCCAGCAACCACTACCACAAAGCCTGTCTGAATATTCAAATATATTTTGTTATCAACCTTGGTAACAAACAACATCCTCAGGTTCCCTCATGTTGGTGCTAGAACAGAAGTATTCAATTATTTGTTAATTTTACAGACATTGGTTGAACACCTGTTATGTATCAAGAACTGAGGCTGCAAAGATAAATGTAAATAGCATTGCCTAAAAGGAATGAATGGTCTAGCAAAGGACACAGATGTGGACATAGTACCGGGATGTATTATGATAAGTGCTACACGGGTGGTATGGATGAAAAAAGCCATACAGGAACAAAAGCAGAAGCTATGAATTCTGCCAGGATTTCTCTTGGTAGAAAGACAGACAAAGGATATTCCAGGCAGAGGGCCACACAGGCAGATGCAGAGCAGCATGAAAGTGCTTGTCATATTCAAGGAATTTTGAGGGTCAGTGTGATTGGATAACAGATTCATGGTAGAGGGTGGCAAAAGACAAGGCTGGAAAAACAGAATCTGGAAGCGCTTTATGGAGGGCCAATGAGTTAAACACATATTTGTTCCCAAAAATTCAGGGGAATTTACAGAAGCACCCAGTACATAAAGAAGAAATTTATGTGTTGTACACCCTAAAATATATATAATACATATATATGTATATATAAAAATTTTTTTAAAAAGGAATTTGTACTGTAGAAAATATGAGATGAAAAATAATATAAGACTGTGAACACTTGTTCATATACAGTGTTTGTACAGTTGTTGGAAGTGGAAAGAAAATTTGACTCTGGGTTTCCGAGATACTGAAACAAAAGGGGAAATATGAAATTTGCTGTGCCTATGTGAAAAAAAGCCAGTTGCTCAAGAGAAACAGAGTCAAGGGAAATTTTTCCACTGGTTTTCATCAAAGGCTCAAGATAGGATACAGTGGAAATACTTTCAGCAATATCCCTACAATAGTGATTTTTATAAGGCTGTTTTTTGTAATGTCCCTCAATGCAGGACAATGGCTAACTTCCAAAGTGTAATTCAGTAAAAGCAGCTCTGCATGGGGCCAGAGCAATTCAGCTTAAGCCTACTGCCTTTTGATGGTTTGGCCTGATGCATGGATACAGTTTAGGGTATCTAGAGGAATAAATGTTCTTCATATCTTTTAGGCAATCATCCATGAATACTCTTTCTTGCAATGGGGCTCTTAAAAAGTATTAGACAGCAGGTAGAACTTGAGCTTTTATTCATTGGCAAAGACCTCAAGAACAAAGAAATTTGAACCTTAGATTGTATAACAAAGAAAAAATCTATTGTCCAAAGATGTTTAATCATGGAACTAGAGTAGTTGGTCATTATGGTCTAATAGTGCAAGTCAGTGTCTCAGCTTAAACTGACCTAGTATTAAGACTAGGTTGTTAAGTAAAATTTCCTGATGTGACAGCACATATCTTGTGGCTGCCAATTCTAGACTGAAAAATGGGCCCATCAAAAGCCCTCATATTTTGGTAATAAAGCTGTGGACTTGAGCATCTTTTGAAATTTGGTCCTTTTCCTTAGTAGTTGAAGTAATTGTGTAAAGCACAGACCTAGATCCAAAAGGCTGGTGTATGTGTGTATGTGTGTGTATTTTTCTTTGCCTTCTTTTTGTCTCAGAAGATTGTGGCACTCACCAAACATCTAAGGTGGGAGCTAAGAGAGATTTGGTAAATTTTGCCAAATAAAGTAACATGCTTGCATGCTTACATAACATGGTACAATTTATAAGCTATATTCCCATCATTCCCATTAAGTATCTAATTTGAATTGCAAAAAACTTGTGCAGGACTTGTGTGATTATTCCATCACACAGATTGGAAAACTAAGGCTTGATCAAATTGGCATAAATGTTGGGTAGGAGAGCCAGGATTGTAAACCAGATCTTTTTATTTTAGTATAGTTATTTTTCTACCTTCTCAGGCTCAACTGAATTATCCAAAGGAATAGTGAATTGTAGGTCATGATAGCCATGCTCAGCAGGCATCAGGCTACAGTAGCACCTATTGCAAAATTCCAAACACTATGGGTAGGGAAGGTTCCCTGCTGTTAACTTAGAAAAAAAAATTCACTTGATAGGCAAGAATGCTTCAGTGATGCTCTCTGTTCATGGGAAGGCAGGCATACTCTGGTTCCTGGACCCCACGAATGGCCTCAGGTATACACTGGCTAGAGGCAAACCAAAGATTTGTCCTTTCTATCCTCTATTTACCAAACATACAAAGTATGTTGCCACCTATGAGTGTGTGGATGTGGTTGTTCTCAGTAGAATGAAAGATTAGTTTCACAAACAATGTAGAAACTTAAATAAACTTACCTCTTGATAGTCAATGGCCAAATCTTCCCCCAAAGTACTTACTGTAAATATAAGGATAAACTTGAACTCTGTATGTTGGAATCATTGAGTACTGTACTTTAGCACAATTAATTAATGCCATTTCCTGCCTGCATTTTCTTTGAACAACTAAAAAGCTAACTTGTATCAAGTTACTTTGGTGTGCAGTAGAGAATTTATAGGTATAGACAGTTTTCTCTTGGTTCCTCCTGAAAATACTAAAATAGAAGGTAAATTCAGATATTGATGTCTCTGTTGTCATAACACACTGAAATGTAAACTAATGTCCTAAAAGACAGGACTCTTCTCCCAATCAATGAGGATACTTATAACTATTGGTGCTCAATATAGCACCACCCCTCCTTCCCATTTGATAGCCATGGAGGGGTTAGTCCAGATCTTAGTACAGTAGGTAGATGTCATCACACTGTACATATTGTATATTCAATGAAGAACTTAGACACTATGATGCAACTATTTGTCAAAGATTTCCAGAAACAACCCATCCCCAAACTAAGCAGGGTAAAACATTTCAGAATGTTATTTCCTGTTCTCTTCTCTGGGCACACACAGTACCACTTATTGCATTCCAGTTGACATCTGTGCACACTCCTAAAATAAGAGAATGTGTTGTCTCCTAAGTCTTTTTTAAGCTTAAAACATTGGGAGTTTACAGAGATTGGCTTTATAGGATGCAAGAAGCTACATACCAATTGCCTTCCCATGTCAGGGCAATGGGAACAAGACCCTCTGACAGCCAAACCTGGAATTTGGTTTGGAAAACATATCATTTAGAAATGGACTAAAACTGCCTAGTGTAGTGGCTCATGCCTGTAATCTTAGCACTTTGGGACACGGAGACAAGAGGATTGCCTGACTCCAGGGATTCGAGACTAGCCTGGGCAACTTGGCGAGACCTCATCTCTATAATAAATTTAAGAACTAACTGGGCGTGGTGGTGCATGCCTGTAGTGCTAGCTACTTGGAAGGCTGAGGCCGAAGGATCGCCTGAGCCCAACAGGTCAAGGCTGTGGTAGCTGTGAGTATGCCACTACTCCATTCTGGGTGACAGAGTGAGACTCCCAATTCTCAAAAAAAAAAAGGGGGGCGGGGGGAACTAAAACTGAAAATTCAGGTTAAAAAAAAAAAAAGCAAAGACAGAAAGAGTGGAACCAGTTCCCTGTGGACACACAGCTGCCTCCAGCTGCTGCATGGTTACTTCCTGACAGGCATGGGTTTGTTGTTGTGGGGATGATGATATCTGTCCTACCAATGGAGCAGGCCGGGAGTGCCCCCATGCCTTTGTGACCCGATGCTTAACTGTGACAAGGGTGTTAAGAAAAACAGGGCCTTCTTTACTTTTGGTGATTATGGTGCATGCACTAAAGGGGTCATTTTCTCTGTTATCTTTATAATCATTTGGCACAGAAAAAAATAATTTGCTGAATGATTCTTAGCGCATTGCAATGGTTAATGAAACATCCAATAACAACAAAATCTGAGCTCTGAAAGAGCTATGCTATCTCAAGTTTATTATCACGCCTTTTTTTTTCCTCCCAGAAATTGCAGGGGAGTCACAGCCCTTCTCTGCTTCTATAACAAACCAGGCTTTGGGCAGCAGGGTGGCTTCCCAGTCAGGTTTTAGGAACACCTGAGGCCTGTTGTGGGAAAACAGACCTAATTGGCAGGGAGTTCCCTCTGCTGGAACAAGCATTTTCAGTGCCTGGGAGTTGCCTCAATTGCACCTGTGAAATAAGTCTCAAAGTGTTAGCCCAATGCTTTATTTGTGCTTTAATATTAAAGAAAAAATTCTTATATTTGGCCTTAGATCAGAATGAAAGCCAGATGAGGCTTGTAATATTTCATGGCGGAAAAGTAATTCACATTTGTGGCCAGATCTGTGTGATTCTGACTGCAAATAAGATACTCATATTCATTGGTTGAGCTCAGGGACTAGCAGCTTTTCAGAAGTACTGTGCCGGGTTTCCAGCTTTGTTCTTCAGACTTGAGTCTCTGGGACTACGGAGAGAGCCTAATTCTCTCAGGGAGTAGGAGGAGGGTTGGGTTTCTCTGAATTAGTGGAGGAAGACCAGAGATGTCCTTACTTATGACCTTGTGGTTGGATTTAAGAAGCTCAAAAAGGGCTTGTTGTTACAAATTTGGTGAGTTTCCATTTTAGTATATATGGTGCTATGTCTTTATTTTTAAAAATTGTTGCTGCACAGTCTCATATAGCATGCTCTGTGTGTGCATACATGCACAGTGGAGACATATATATATCCTGCTTTTCAAAGATTCCTTTCTAATTCTGCCAGAAATAACTTCCTCTATAAAATCACATGGACTGAAATGCTATCAGTTATAAATTCAACTGTATCAATAAGCTAATCTTTTTAGTTGTTAATACCATTCACTGTAAATTGTGAATAATATAATCATTGCTTTCCTGTGGAGCATTTCACAATGCTCCACAGGAGAGGGAATGTTTTCTTAGGAGAAGGAGGTACTTGGAACCTAGGAGAACTGGGAAGGAGCACACTTGGGGACAGAGAAAGTGTGTTCAGGAGAAGAAAGAGCAGTGCAGAGAGGGAGGCAGGAAGACCCCAAAAGATCATCTTCTACATTGCCAGGAATACCTTCAGTTTCCCCAGAATGATCTGGCTTAGTCCGTTTATGTGATAATACCAGCTCGGGGACATGGGTGGCCACAGGTAGCTAATGAAATAAATGACTTCAGCATATTAAAGCCGGGGTTTACAAACTTCCCTTATGTGTGGTTGGCATTTGGGGAGACCCACACCCATAAACCGTATGAGCGAATCTTTTCATAAAGAGACCGATGGATGACGTTAGCGTCTACTTCAAAGCCACGCGAGCATGCGCAGTAATGATGGCGCCACGTTAATTAAGACTAATGGCCAAGGGAGCCATTGCAGATGATCCAATTAGGCGGATTTACTTAGAGATTATACAGATAACTCTGATTAAAACATCAATCTAGTTCAATTTTACAAGACCTCTGTTTAAAATGAGGTGGTATTTGACTATAATAAAATAGTATAATCAGTAGTTTGCTGGGTCTTGCCATTGTGGAAGCTGAGGGCTACTAACAGTCTTAAAGATTACTATTTAATCTTGATTTTTTTCAAAGACCAATTATATAGACAGCTTATTACTAAGTTCTTTTTGTTCTTTGTCCCTCCTGCTGTCCAGTTGGGACTGTTTTACAGTTCATTAGCCCCTTGACTAGAAGGTAGAAATGAAAGAAGGTGAAACTTACATCTGTCTGCCTACTAGCCAGTCCATAAACTGTTTTGTAGAGAATACACTGAAACTGTTGGCTAAAACAGACCTTTGTGTTCCCCATGAATTAAATTTTCCTTTGATTTTCCTACATTTCTAGTATTGGAGAGAGCTAGTAACTGGCTGAACTGAATATTTTTTGGTGGTGTGTAAAGTGGTCAGCAGAATGCTGCCTTATGTGATACTCTGCTTTATGTCACACATAAGGAAAAATACTCTATTAAGCCCAACAAGAAGTGAAGATTTTTAAAATATAGTGTTTACACTTATTAAAGTGATTTTTGATTAACTTTAAATCCTGTCAACAAAGATTCCAAATTTTCCCAGAGCACAGTATTTCTTGTTAGGAGCTAAGAAAGTACACATGTATATGGTTTGTATGGTTGTATCTGAATTGATGGTGTTGTGAGAGACTGAGCAATTCTTAAGTATCGCATAGAAGATATCACTAAGGATTGCACTATGGAACTGAAGCCTTCAAATATTTCTGAAGTGGGATGGAGAATTCATCATATTTTACTGGTGGAAATTTCATCAGGAGACTTAGACTGGAAGCAGATGATTCTCTGCCATTAAGAGTCATGGAGTTCTTACCATTAAGCATGATTTTTTTTTTTTTTTTTTTTTGAGAGGGAGGTGAGAAATGAGGAGAGGTGAGTATAGGGTGCTCCAGCCTCCATTAATGTTTTGCTATTACTAAGGCACTCCTAGTCACTGCCATATGATAAATTCCTCAGTGAATTCTTCAGGTTCTTATCCTGATGTAAGAGGCACTTTTTTTCAAAGCAGGACATACTTTATCCCCCTTGGAAAAAGAAATAACAAATAATTAAGGCCACAGCTCTCAGAGACCTAAGTTTATTGGCAGTAAAAGGCAGCTGTGCTGACAACTCTACCAATTAATCTGCCAAAAGTGAGCATGCCACTGTGTTAGAAAACAGAACTGGAAACATCCAGGGATCTATATAAAGCCTAGACAACAGTCTTAAAAAACATGGGCAGCAATGTGGACACTTACCATTTAGCAGATATGGTAACATTCTGCATTCTTCTCCCAACCAAACTTCTTAACACATGGAGAACCCCTCAGCCTGGAGTCAGGTGTACACCTGGCTTCTTTGGAAGCTATGCATGTCTTGAAGCTGCCAGTGGAAACAGAAAAAACTTGGGAAATTATTTTAGCACCTCAGGCACTTTCACGTGTTATTTTGTTGAATTGTCACAACTATACTACTACGGAAGTATAAGCAACCTAGTTTCCTTAGGTGAGGAAACTAAAGCACAGGGCTTCCAAATGAGGATGCCCCTGGTTCTCATGTCCATTCTTCTCCTATAATATGAGTTTCCAGATGAAGCACCAAGAAATGTTTGTTCCAGGCCTGGCCACTATGAATGTGTGATGTGACTTCGAGCAAGTCACCTAACTTCTCGAAGCCTCGGCTTTGTATCTAAAAAAATGAGAATTTAGAGACTCTGAGGTCTCTTATTGCAGTGCTTTTCCAGTTTTAATGGCATCACCTGGGAATCTTGCTAAACTGCAGATTCTGATTCAGTAGGTCAGTAGAGAGGCCTGAGTTAGTGCAGCTAAGAGTTAGTGATGCTAATGCTGCTTGTCCATAGGTAGCATTTGAGTAATGAGGTCTTGTTGCATTATCATTTTGGGGTTCCATGGTGGCAGTGACCATGTTTGGTTGGGTGCCTTGTGCAGCTGGTTCTCAACAGTGTTTGAAATACTAGATTTAGTTAGTACAGAATAAGTGACTCAAAGAGACACACTCTGAGGGAAATTTGCAGCTCTAGAAGCTCAATGATTCTGCAGTTTCCTGAAGGCACCATCCCGCAAGAGACAAACCGGAGCATAGCCTTTTCCCCAGCCCCTCCCACAGCAGGTTTCCTGGTAATCCCAATTTTCCCCACAGTGGGCTTATCCACCCTAAATTGGACCCCAGTTCATTCTAACTGACTTGACTGAAAATGAGATCAACCTTAAAAGACATCTGGTAAATTCCATTAGGAAGCACTTTACTGTCCCAAGGATTTTTATTTGACTGATTAAATCACATCCCCCCTAGAGACATTGTGACATATAAAGTTTTTTCCTCCACTCCTACACCACTCTTTGTTCTGGTAATCAATATCAGCACTTGTTTTCTATGGTAGTTCCTTTTTGCCATGTGCAGTAGTAGTTAGTATTAGGAATAGTCACAGAGGCCAGAAGCCAGGTTTTCATTATCTCTATGGGGAAACATATTCTGTAAACTCAAGACAAAAATATACCATGAATTCAAGAAACAAATAATTGGTCATGAAAATTTTTTCTATCTTTTTTTTTTAAACCTCATTTTAAAACCACTTGTATAAAGTTGGATCTAATTAGAGTACTTCAGAAATAAAGGCTTACTATGTTGTGTCTATAAAGAAATGAATGCTATTTTTTTAACCTGATCTTTTCTTATATTGCCCAGAAGGACAACACTATGTATTTTCATATGACTGTCAAGGGACAGAGTCAGCTCCAAATATTTGACCTAGATAAACAGATTACCACTCAATTCATCTGAAAGTATAGGGATAATTAACTTGGACAACCATATAAACAGCAGGGGTCTCCTCCAGAGTGTCTGCCTTCTTAAATCAGCAGATATCCTTCTAGAGAGCTGCCACAGCAAGGCCATTTACTGAGGCTGCCTTGTACTGCTGTATTTTCAGTTGTTCTAATGAACTGTATGGTATTGTGGAAAGAACTTTTAGGCATTCCAGTCTTCTTCTTGAGTTTATTCCTACGTCCCAGCTGTGCCGCCCCCCCCCCCACGCCCCCAGCTATTTGCTTAGGTTTATGATAGATTTGTTCTCCTGAGTTAAAATCCTTTTCTTCATTCTGCAAAGTTGGTAATTAATTCATGACTAGCCATTGAGCCCCTGGAATCAAAGACACCTGGAATCACAGAGTTATGCAGGAGCTTAAGGGTTATCAAGCCCAGTTCCCTGTGTCCAGTGCCTGATCTCCTTCTGCAGAATCTCTGTCCAACAGGTTTTACTCTTGCCTATGCTCACAGCGTGCAGCCATAGGTCATGTACTTCAACTGCACTTCCTACCCCTAGCTTGAAGAGTTCTTATAAGAAACTTTCTTAGGTTGAATTGAAGTCCATTTCCCTCTAGTTCCCACCCTTTGATAGAAATGCAAGGAAAACAAAATAACTTCCTCTTACACATGACAGTTCTTCAAGTATTTGCAGGTAACGACTATACTCTTGAATTTCCCTTTCTCCATCTCCTTTGCCAGTTGTCCTTATGTCAGACATTAGACTCCTCTCAGTCCTGGTCTTTCTCCAACCTTCCTCAAGTCAGTGGCCCAGAATCGGTACCATCTCCCATGTGTGAGTGGGACTAGCATTCTGGAGCAGTTGTTGTCTTAACCTTTGGCTGCACATTGGAGTCACCTGGATGCATGCCTGGGCCCCACAAGCAGAGATACTGATTTCATGGACCCAGAGTGTGGTCAGAGCATCAAGACTTATAAAATCTTTTTAGGTATTTCGATTGTAACCAGGGTCAAGAACCACTGTTCTGGATTCTTTCTTTACTAATCAGAGGCATTGATGGCTGCCCAGGCAGAGTGTGGAAAAAGGATGGGGGTGGAAGCTAGGGTGAATGAGAAGTTACAACCTGTTGTTCAATGGATAGATCTCTCCATAAGCTGGAACTTGTAGTTGTTTCTTAGTTTGCAGTTTTTAATCTTGATTTTCTTTTACATTAATACAAAATCAATATAAGCATAACTTAAGTTCCACAGCTAGGATAGCTTAGCTCATGTTTCTGACATAGCATTTCATTTTGCCCTGTGGGATGTTATAACGAGGCATTTGGGGCCTGGGATTTGGGGGCATATATTTTCTTTCCTGAGACATCACTCCCTCCCTGCCTTCATCACATTACATAATAACAGCACCATATCACTCTCATAGAATATGCTACTCACTTAAATGCCTGTCTTTTTTATTCATGCTACTTCTAAGTCATTATTACCCCATCTTATGTTTTGGTAATTGCTTTTTACATTAAAAAATTCGCCTTTAATACTGATAAAGGCCAGGTGAGAGGATATGACTTGGGCATGCTGCAAAAATGAACTTCCTAATCCTGTATAAATACTCCAGAATTAGACAGACTTGTCCACGCAGTCACAGGTAGTCCTGGGAAACCATATGCCCCAAGACTGCCCTTATAAAACAGACAACGTGGAGGTCCAGGTTAGAACATGTGTTGTCTCCATACAACACTTCAAAAAAAAGTTACATTTTAAACATATTTAGAATATTCACAGCACAAAAAATTATAAATGTTTGATATATAATATATATTATTATTATAAATGTTTGGTTATAAATTATAAATGTTTGGTTATAGATATACTAAATACCATGACTTGAGCCTCACACGTTGTATACATGTATCGAAACATCACACTGTGCCCCATAAATGTGTACAGTTATGTCACTTAAAATAATAACAAATTTGCTTGAATCACAATAAAAGGAGAGAAGAAGAGGGGACTACTATATACTGGCCCAATTTGTGCCACGTTTATGATATTCATTGTAAATGCATGATTTCATTTAATCTATACAATAATCCTGTAATGTGGTTGTAATGATACATTACCCATGAAGAAACTGGAGCACAGAGGGGCTTAAGTGCTGATAAGTAGGGTGTCAAGGTAGAAACCTGAGCCTAAGGTAAGGAAGGACTTCATTCCTACTGGACTGCATTATCTTGGGTTTGCTCCAGAGTTCCAGCTTTTCAAAGTCTTTTCAAATCCTATTTCTGCATGTCATGTATTTGCTAGACTAGGAAAACCCATGAGATGTGGAACACTTAAAATACACTTTTCCTGCCTATGAACAATTAAGAATTCTATGTAAAGTAGTAAGTCAGACCACACATCTGTGAAGTTAGTTATATTCTTGATTCTGTGCATGAAAAGTAAAAAGAAAAAGAATTTTTTTCATCTGCATCTAAATGATTTATACAGGAAGTTCCTTACTTAGCACAGGAAAGATGAAGTGTAAGCAGATTTTGATAATTTAAAGATACATGTTGCCCTAGAAATAACGTTTTTAGTTGGTGATCAGATCTTTTGGCCGTCTGCCATACCTGTTTAATTCACAGTGTACCTGGTATGTGATATTTCAACTCCATCACAGGTGTATTGCAGATTACTATAGCAGTGTATTTCCTAGTAAGACTGGTGGCAGTAGTTTTTTAATTTATTTTGTTATTTTTTAGATCTCTAGGAGATCACAGGCCTGTCCGCTTGTTTAATGCACCCCAATAATGAGTTTTTGGCATTTTTAAATCTAGTAATTATTATACCAATGAAAGGCGAATTAAAAAATTATTCAGCAACTTGCTTTAAAACTATACATGTCATGGGGATTCTTCTTCATGCTACTGCATATGGATTTATTCTGTTCTTTCTATCACCTGCATAGAATTCCATATTATGATGTTCCATGACTTATGTAATAATTTCCTTTTTGATGGAAATTAAAAGTTTCCATTTTTTCTCCATTACAAATAATATTTTAATGGACATTCTCATTCATTTATCTTTGTATAGTTGTTGTGAATATTTTAGTAGAATTTATTTCTACAAGTGAAGTTGCCACATCAAAGGATATACACATTTAAAATTGTGGTTGCCCTCCAAAATGTTCATAACAACTTTCATTCCAACCAAAATGTATGGTTTATAAAAGAAATTATTGTTTTTTAATTGGCATTTCATTTGTATTATTATATATATATATATATATATATTGTTTTTGAGTTGGATTCTCACTCTGTCACCCAGACTGGAGTGCAGTGGCCGCTCCTGGCCACCACAGCCTCAACCTGCTGGGCTCCGGTGATCTTAATCGATACATAATTGTACCTATTTTATGGGGCACAGTGTGATGTTGCAGTACACGTATGCAATGTATAATGATCAAATCAGGGTAATTAGTATATCTATCACCTCAAATATTTATCATTTGTGTTGAGGTGGACTGTTTAATAGAACACAAATGATGCCAAATTTCAGAACTTCAGAACACTTGCGATTTCTATATCCCTCTCTTATCCTGCTAGTTTCACACCAGACATTAAAGATTGGGATTTTGGAGCAGAAGTATGTCTCAGTACAATGGAATGTTTCAAAAACTCCTTCCTACATAAACACCCACTTCTGCACTTTTCTGTACCTACCTTGCAATACAAGGGATCCTTTTCTGCTCTTACCTGTCTTTCTCTGAGTCTGGTTCTGCTGGCTTTGACATTTACAAAAAGTTCGACTTTCATCTCAGCACCTTTGACATTCTGTGGCTCTTTAGAAAAGGGCTAATTAAAAATGGAATTAACATTTATGGACATACTATTTGACTCTCCAGATGAGACCACTCATCAGGGGCCACTTGCCCAGGGAACTGGAAGGGAACCAAGTGGAAGCCTCTTCACAGGACCCTGCACATCTATCTGTTCATACTCACGTTTGTCTACTCTGATCTCTCATGCAAGCGTACATACGCTGCCTGAGTTGAAAGCTGAGGGCTTTGCAGATGAAGTCTCTAAGCACTTAAGCCATTTCCACATTTCAAATTTCGTTTCTGATATACAGCTCACTTCATTCTATCACATCCATCCCACCACTGGAGTGTGACCAGAAGCTTTATGGCAGGGTCTTAACTGGAACCCAAACCCTAGAGATGCAAGACGTGATGACATATTGTGTGTGTGTGTGTGTGTGTGTGTGTGTGTGTGTGTGTGTGTTGTGTGTGTGTATACATGTGTAATTAAGTGTATATACATGTAGAATTCAAATGAATGCTGCATGAATCATTGACATACATTTAGGGCACTTCTTGTGTTAAGCACCGGTGACAAAAAGGTGAAAAGATACAATTCTTGTGTCTATCAAAATGAAAGTGATTAGCATAATGGGGTGGTGGTCTAGTGCAGTGGGTGTCTAGGGAGGGAACCCCTCAGATGTCAGAATTCACAGACAAGTGTGAGCTTTCAGATAGGTTGTAGACGAAGACTCCAATTTGGCCAGGCAAGCAAGCAAGGGAAGGTGTTTGGGCAGAGAGAAAGGCATATCACACAAGGGAAGCGAGAGAGCATAATGTGCTCTGGAAGCTGCTAGTACTCTTCAGCCTGCACTGAGAAAAGCAGAGAGAAGATAAAGGTGAGGAGTTAGGTGGGGGCCCCAACACAAAGGCCTTATATGCCATCCTATTGAATTTTTGTTTTATTCTCTAGGCAATGGGAAACTACTGAAAAATTCCAGGCTAGGGATATGACACAGCCAAACATGCTGGGCACCAATGCTGTGGCATGTGTGCTAAAAATAGTCCAAATTAGAAGGAAGTAGGATTCTTTCTTCATCACTGGAAAAAAAAAATAAAGCTCTTACCTCAGCTTTGGGTAGAAATCTTTGCTTTTTCCTCCGGAAATACAGCTTCATCTTCTCCCTTGTGGTTTTTGTGCTGGTGCTTTCTTAATCTGGTCTTGCAAGCGAAGCGAGCAGATGGCTTTCGTCTGGCACGCTGTCCCGGGCATGCTCACATGTCGGGTTGATGAATGAACTCCTCCCTTGTACATCTGACCTTTGCCTCGCCACCTTCCTGACTGGGCAACTCCAGCTCTCTCAATTGAACCATCATGCCTGGAGAGTCATGAGCCCCCTTGGGAGCAGACCTTTTTACTCTAAATCACTTGTCAGAAGCACCAAGAGGCAGCCACTTAATGGAACATTAGAAATGGTTTTAGCATTTTGAGCTTTGACCTGAATACATTGTGATCATTCTGTAGTTGGGTCTTTCTCTTCTGCTCTTTGTTCCTTTTATTCCTTTTTCCCGTTGTGGTTTTCTTCTATTGCCTTCACTTTTCAAAAATTTTTAGGTTGCTTGGGCCTGCTTTGGAGTAAGTGAAACTTTCTGGTTGTTAAAACTTTTTCTCTTAATAGAGATCAAATGTCGTGATAAAAAGATTGAACAATTCCTCCAACCCAAGTCTACCAAACAGAGTGAACCCTGCATTGGGAAGGGCATGGTTGTTGAAAAATCACCCTACAAATTTCCACCAGACCTTCACCCAAGGGCATTCAGGATAATTTTTGGCAGTTTGGATGCAGAGTTCTTGAAGGCACTGGTGGAAAGAAAGAGCTGGGAGGAAGAACCACTGTGGGGGCTGAGGCTGAGGGAGGGGCTGGGTTTGGGGGAAGACAGCAGAGGAGAGCAGGTATCTGGGGAAAAGCAGAAAGAATAGGTGAGAATTGAGAAGGTGGCAGTCTAGGAGAAGAAAAGGAAAGGAAAAATAAATTGGGAAGAAGTATACCATGTTGGAGAGAAGGATCTTGAAAGGACAAGACAAAATATAGTCTTCTTAGTATATCCTTTGGCAATCAGACTTTCCCCAGGGAGAGGAAAATAGACTAGGTGTAAGGAGCCAGGTATTTACCTATAACTTATGATACTAATTGCAAGGAAATCAATTGCAAAGTCCTCCTAGTAAGGTCCTGGAGGGCAGGAGTTGGGTTCTGTTTGCCTCCTCCTTTCTCCCTCACTACCCATGGCCTGTGGGATTCACTGTTGACTGAGGGACCAATGGCCATTGTGTCTGTTTTGGTTCGCCAAGCAATGTGCTTGGAGCTTGTCATGTCACAAGAATGAAAGAATATTCTCCACTCCCTGGCACCGTTCTTGCAGCTGCTTTCCCTAAACAGTGGATCAACTTAAAATAGCCACTGGTCTGGCTACTTTTATTTATGATGGTTTTTGTTTTAAATTCACAATTTCTGATGTCCCTTCAGCTCTGTGCAGCCTGGTCTGCACTGAGCAGGGTGCCCTCCAGGAAAAGCGCCAGGCAGAGAAAGCTCCGGGCCAATGGTGGAAAATGTGTTGGCTGCTTTGGGATATTCCACCCACAAGTAACCGCTATGGTATTTTTTAAATGTCTCTGTTGAGGTTCAGGCAGGGCTGATATTCAGCAGGGGAGCACCATGGGGTATCCCTTCTAGCTGATCTGTGCCAGGGCCTTTGTTAGATATTTGGAATATCATCCCTAGATATTGGTTAGGGCTGAAGTGTGCACAACTCCATAATCTCCTTTTGGTCAAGTTGGTATTTGGGCTGTGGGATGTTTTAATGTCTGAATGAAACCACAACCCTCTTAGTGGGGGAGGAGTTCAGGCCACACCCACCCACCCATTTTTCACCCAGCCCAGGAGTGAGTGTCTTGAATGTGCCCAGCTGTTGGTACCCCTTTAAATCTACACTCTGTCTTTCTTGAGCTGCTTGCCAGCTTCCCTGTCTCTCTTTGGAAAGCAAGTATTCCAAGATCAGGCTCTGAATAGACAGAGGATTAAAAGCTTTGGAAATCAAAAATAGGTCTTTAAAGCTGCCGGCAATGGCCAAGGATTCCCTTCACCACAGCAGGGTCCAAAAATTCAGCCCAGTACAGATCTCCCAAATGCTTTGGAAGCCTCCTTTCCTTTGAGCAACACGACCTGTGCTGTCTGTGGGTCTCAGACTTGGGTGCTGAAGGGCATGTATTCCTGTAGGGGACAGGGGGATGGCTTCTGTGTTGCCTGAGACATGGCAGAGTACAGGGACATGCTATGACTGGCATCTTCCAACCCATGCTGCTGGATCTGGCCTGGGGATGTGGGCTTGCTTCCTCATTCACATGGGTTCTCTATTATCTCAGTCAGCAGCCTGACCAATGGGCATCAGACCCCTCGGGCTCGCATGTGCTGAGAGCATCCTAATGGCTGGTGGCTCTTCTGCCATCTGGAAGCCATTAGCATTGAAATGGTTTCAGCTGCTTGCTGAGCACTGGGTTTTACGGAGGCACAGCCCAGGTCCTAGGAGTGAGGAGCCTTCACTTCCTGTAGGATTTCCAGTTTAAAACCCAGTGAAGCCTTACCCTGTAGGCTACCTCCAGGTCTCCCTCTCTCCCTTCCTTTTCTTCCCTTTTTGAACTCTAAGAGCAATGACATGTGCAGAGGGACCCTGGCATCTATCCTTGTTCTATTTCTTGCCAACTTTGCAGGTTTGAAGGGAAGGGGGTGTGGATAAGTCACTTTTTAAAAGCCCTTCAGGCAAAGGGTTGTACTTTACAATCTCTGCTGCATGCATTTTGTAAAATGCAGTGTCTCAGGAAAGCCCTGTAGAGGACTTGGGACTCAGGCCTCTAGCCATCTAAGTTCATAATGATAATTTGCCATAATAGTAGCTGTCTGTGACTGTGCCTAGCACTGTGCTAGGATCTGTGTTTGCCTTGTCCTAATCTTTATATTAACCCTGCCCATGAGAACTTTGAGTCTTGGAGAGTTAAGCAACTACTAAAGGAAACACTGGATTCCAATTGAGGTCTTTGCAATTCCGAAGCTCTTTCTGCCCTCCAAACTCGTGCCCCCATTAAAGTCTTGGTAGAATGGAAGCCCCAGGAAAACAGAGGAGCAAAGGAGAAATAAACATCTGCAGTTCACACTAGATAGTCCAGTCATGGGTTTTTTAAGGAAGCAAGGGTATCTTTTGAAAGGAAACTCACGCAGTCTGTCAGCCTCTTGCCAGCCCTACTACAGTACAACCTGCCAAAAACAGCCAAACCTTGTTTGGGGTATGAAAGCAGCTGTTATAATAAACTCCTCAGCTCTACCTCTTTTCCTGTTATGGTGGAATGACTGTTTAAAGTAAATGTCTCCAATCCACAGATTTTCTAGGGTCATGAAAACATTCTTAATTGGCAGGCTCTATTACATTTTTTTGGTGAAGTTAGGAAGTAAATAGAATGCCACAAGCCATTTCAGATTCGTGCAGTGTACCAGCCTGTAAGTAAACGGTCCCTGGGTTCTGGAGACTTTATTCCCCATCTCCCACCCCCTGGGCTCTTCCAGCCTTCCCAGGTTTTGAGCTTGTTCCAGAGTAAATGGATTTCTGCCTCTCTTCTATCCCAGGATTTCCAAAACAGAACAAGGGGGATTCATGCACAGAATGTGGAGTCAGATCTAGGTTTGAATCCTGGCTCTGCCAGCCACTAATGGGGAAACTCAAGTAAATTACTTTAAGCCTCAGTCTTCTAATCTATAAAATGGATATCACAATAAATATCTAATTAGGTTTATCATGAAGCTTAAAACAAAATCAGCATAATAACAAACACTGGCATGGTTCTTAGTATGTGCCAAGTACTGTTCAGATGTTTTACAGATATTAAGTCATTTAATCTTCTCAACAACTTTGTGAGATAGATTGTTCTAACCATCTCCTAGCTTCTGGGGATACAATGGGTAGTACAGCTGACAAAGATCTCTGTCAGTATGGAACATACATGCTTGCTGAGGGAGGCCAAAGTAGAAGTAAAACAGAAAGCATGTTAAATGGTGGTAAGTGCTAAGATGAAAAATAAAACCAAGCCAGGCATGGTAACACACACCTGTAGTCTCAGCTGCTTAGGAGGCTGAAGCGGGAGATCATTTGGGCCCAAGAGTTTGAGGCTGTAGTGCGTTATGATAGTGCCTGTGAATAGCCACTTTACTCCAGCCTGGACAACATTCCAAGACCCCCATTTCAAAAATAAGCAAATAAGCAAATAAAATAATACAGGAAAGGGAGATGGAGAATGGGGGAAGGAGGATTTTATTTTTCAAAAAAAAGTAAATAAACAAGGAAGGCCTCTCTGAGAAGGTGGCATATGATTAAAAACCTGACAAAAAGTGAGGGAGAGAGGATATCAGGGGAGAGAATCCTACCAGAGGAAACAGCAAAAAGATCCTGGGGTGGCATGTCTGGGGAAAAGCAGAAAGAATAGGTGAGAATTGAGAAGGTGGCAGTCTAGGAGTAGAAAGGGAAAGGAAAAATAAATTGGGAAGAAGTACACCATGTTGGAGAGAAGGATCTCTAAAGGACAAGACAAAATACAGTCTTCTTAGTATATCCTTTGGCAATCAAACTTTCCCCAGGGAGAGCGAAATAGACTAGGTGTAAGAAGCCAGGTATTTACCTACAACTTATGATACTAATTGCAAGGAAATCAATTGCAAAGACCTCTTAGTAAGGTCCTGGAGGGCAGGAGTTGGGTTCTGTTTGCCTCCTCCTTTCTCCCTCACTACCCATGGCCTGTGGGATTCAATGCTGACTGAGGGACCAGTGGCCATTGTGTCTGTTTTGGTTCACCAAGCAATGTGCTTGGAGCTTGTCATGTCACAAGAATGAAAGAATATTCTCCACTCCCTGGCACCGTTCTTGCAGCTGCTTTCCCTAAACAGTGGATCAACTTAAAATAGCCACGGGTCTGGCTACTTTTATTTATGATGATTTTTGTTTTAAATTCACAATTTCTGATGTCCCTTCAGCTCTGTGCAGCCTGGTCTGCACTGAGCAGGGTGCCCTCCAGGAAAAGTGCTAGGCAGAGAAAGCTCCGGGCCAATGGTGGAAAGTGTGTTGGCTGCTCCGGGACTCGGTGGAGAAGGCTAGTGTGGTTGGAATAGAAGGAGTGAAGGGGATAGATGAAAGCAGAGCAGACAGTGTAGGACCTCAGGAACCCTGGCCCTTTCTCTCAGTGAGAGGAGGTGCTACCAGAGGAGCTTGAGCAGAGGAGGGCCATGTCCCAGAAGAAGCCAGCTATGAGGAGGGACACTTCTGATTTGTTCACTGCAGCTGCTGCTCCTGCTGCTGGTTCCCACAAGGACAGTTGCCAACTTTTTGAGACTAAGTAGAACATTTCTTAATGGGACATCTGGGCCTCCACCGTCGGCATTGTACTTGTTGATTTTAACAACAGATGAACTTTCCCCAACTTCCCATGTCTCTGTGTCTAGCCTCCTCCCTTCTTTTGGGTGGTTTGGTTCTGGCCTTTGCTGCTGCTCTGCACGGGGCTGTCTTGAGGTTGCTACTCAACTGGCCACAGAGGACATCTGTGGTCTGCACTTGCGATGCATAACATGTTGCTGTGTTGTTGGTTATTGGGGCCAGGGCCCCACAGATAAGTCTCGCTTGGGCTGTGCAACCAAGAAAATGAATAGGGAGGAATGGTGAGTGGGGAGATGTTTGCAAATGGAATTTCCCCCTCACCGAGGACCATGAGGTATGTCAGTGTAACCGGCAAACAGAAGACTTGCCACCACCTATAAATCCTGGTGGGAAAGAATTACAATTTTCTCATACTTCCTATGGAAGTCCAGGCATCACAAGTTCTGAGCCTCAGATCTGTGTGTGACTTCTGGAGCCCACAGATCTCCTGAAATCATGTCCAAATGTATGTATGTGGGCGATTTTCTGGAGCCAGATCATATCTTCCATGTGGCTTGTTGCTTAAACAGTTTTATCACAATGTCAGGTCATACTTGCAACATTGTATATGCTAGCACATTACCCTAGGTGCAAACATGAAAAATGTATGTATTTCAAAATGAAGTTTAAGGGGAACTTTTAGTTCTCTAATATTAACAATTCATAATATCTCTATTTGACAAATAATTACTTACAGTCTTCCCAAGATAGAAAGATAAACGATGGTCTCTTAGAAATCAAGGAATGCATATTTGAGGCTATCAAGGTGGACTGCCCCTCAGGGTCTGTTTTGCCTCCTTGCTCAGCAGCTTTAAATCACCAGGAATTCACCCTCTGTATTAGATCATGTATTCTCATGTGCCCCTCGTTGTCTTTGAAACACCTCCAATTCTAGCAATGCTTTACAGACATTCTCATGAGCCAAGAGGCTTAAAACAACACCCTAAGCTTTAGGTATTCCCCTGGGCCCTTCATGGAACAGAGCCTACATGCAAGAAGAGATCCAAGCTCAGAAAGAAACAAAGAGAACAACTTAACAGGGGAGTGTAGCAACTTCACAGGAGTACAGTGAATGGAAATATATATGTTCCTGGAGTCCTGTTGGCACATATTCACATCATTTGGTCCTGGACACAGGATGTGCACCAAGTATATCTATTGGTCAGTGCACACCTGCAGAGCACACCAAACAGAATTCTTGGAGGTGGGTGCTGCTCCCCGCCCCCACTGGGCCCTGTAGTTCTGTCACAACATTCAGTGCTACCTAGTTCAGAAAAGCCCTTAAGGGGTTCTTAGCTGGGACTTACAAAAATCAATAAGAAGATTTGTTGAGAATGAGGGATCCCATGCCGTGGAATGCAAACCGCACAGAGTTTATGGTACATAATTATATATGATAAACTATGGACATGCAGTGGATTTTGATATTAGCTTGCAGTTTCTTCTCACTAAGGAACTGGTAAAAACCCTTCATCAGTGCGGCTAAGGAAATTGTTCTGGTCCTGCCTGAGTCAGTTTCCATGTGTCCACATGGCTCTTTCCACCACTGCTTAGGCTCATTGGAGAGGCTTCCTTCACATCAGGATTAGAAGCATCACGGGAGATGGCACAATATGCCCCATTACCAACCTATCACTGTGGAGAGTAAAAGGTATTACCATCAGAGACACGATCAAATATGATGAGCTTACGTTCGTTATATAGATAAGACCAGCAGTAAGATTATGGCACAGAAGTCTGTGTACGTGTTCTTCAATTGCATACAAATTTCCAGTTTTTCATCAAGATGGGATTGATCACAAGAAACCACGAGTGCTCTCACTACAGATCGGCCTGCTTTCCTGCCCACCATCACCACGGCCTTCTTAGTTTTATCCTGGTCACAGGGAGCTGTAGTCTGTGCTCCTCTCTGACTTGAATACACCGTAGTCTGTGCTCCTCTCTGACTTGAATACACCGACGTCTCATGAGGAATTAATTGTCTTTTGCCACAGAGCTATAACCTCTGTTTCCTTTGAAGATGTGGGGGAAGCATTAAGCTATCTGGCCAGAAGCATTGTTCTGTTTGAATATCAGACTGAATGTGGATCACCTGTTCCTGAGGCATTGTGACACTTCCTGTGTCACAGCATCAAGTGTTCCCTTGGCTCTATGTTCTAGGCTCAATGCTCTAGGTATACTCTTGAGTTTTGTGTGAATTTTATTATCCAGTGTTAGTAAATAATGATCTTTGAGATATCCCCTCCACAATGATGTAGGAAACTCTATTTTGCCCCTAATTCTGCACTGACTTCAAGGGTTTGAATCAGCTGCTCCTAACTCTGGCTTGGCCACTTCAGGACTACAATGCTTGGCCTCATAGAAATGAAACTGTACAATAAAAATTAGCTGAATTAGTTTGGTCTCTTCCATCTACTACCTATTTTGTGTTTCATAGGGCAGGTGGAGGGAGAAGAGTTGAGATTGGGAGAGAACTCTGAAATACATTTACCAAAGAAGAATGCTTTCATTGTCTAGACCTACTGACCCTGAGTAAGGGGACTTGGAACAAGTGGGTTGTGTCACAGTGTTTGGTTCTCAGGTTTGGCACTGGGGAGGAATCTGACTGGGAGGTGGGGAATGAGTACAGAAGTCCAGCCCCACTCTGTGGACCAGGTGTGCAAATATAAAACCTTAGCATTGGAAACCAACTGGCCATTTTAGAAGGAATCACCACAGTGGAGACTGCATTGGCACTCATTTGCTTGACTGATTTTGCTCTGGATGGCCAAGTAATTTTCCACGAGTGTTGTGCAGATACTAGTTTCACGCCCTAGTTTGTTTCCCCTTCACTCTCTAGAACCTGTTCTTTATTACCAACAGAAAGAGTCTGTATCCTCTTTAAGTCCCAATGAGCAGAGCAAGATCCTCTTCGTCAAATCTGTCAGCTTCACTGGACACAAATTATCCAGTGGCAGGGACATTCCTACAGTCTATGTCATGAGGCCTGTTGTTGCTTATTTTCATTACCCTGTTGTTGCCTCTCTCCCCTTTCTTTTACTCTGTCTAGATAATCACAAGTTTTTGTTCCCCTTTTTTTAAGAAAAAAAAGATGTTTCTATCCCCTTCTCTGTGATCTTTTCCAACCTACCCTGGGCCTGAGCAGCAGAAGCCTTTGAAAAGAAGGAGCCCTCCCTGAGCCCTGGGGCCCTCCTGGAGCCCTGGCATTTTCAGCTCCACTTGGATAAACATTTCTCTTCCATGATTTGTGCCTAGTTGTGGTGTGTGTCTGGGAAGTAAGCAGGAGTGGAAACAGATGGATTTTCTACCAAGCTCAAAGCTAAGAAGATTGACTTCTATACAATTTTCCTGTGGATAAAATTTAGTAAATGCTTATTCACACCATCATTTGGGGCTCTGTATACCCTAATAAATTAGTGCTTCTAATTTTATAAGCACTGTCATAACCACGGATGTACATGGGATTTTTCTTTTGCTTTACTGGGTGTTGTTTATTAGGTGTTGTTTCCCCTAAGTGCCGTTGAAAGTGACAGATTGTTTCAGGGCAAACCAGTAGGTTGTATTTACAGGTGGTTGGTTATCTTGACTAGCTTCTCTACAATAACACAACTGCTTTCCAGTTGGAGGGAACATTGTAAGTAGTGAGAGCTATAAAGTTCAGACTTTGTTTTAATCTTCATTTAGGAATGGACACTTTCTGAATCACCGAATCCTTCTTTTTAAATTCCTCTTTAGAATTGTGAACGTGATAAAATAGGATTATCTTTATGTATGACAAAGATGCAAAGATGGCACTGCTGGCCTGACATCTTTGGACCTAAGCTATGAGTTGCTTTTCCAGCTGTAGGGATGGGAGGCCTGGCTGCCCCAGGCAGGGAAATCTCTGGCTCAGTCAACTTCTAGAAGAGGTGTGCTTTCATGATCCATCAAGCCAAGCCCATCCCTGGGATCCCATTTTGTGATCACTCAAGACGAGTATCTCTTCTAAATTGGAGGGACTCTTTTACCAGAGAACATTTTAAAGAATAATAAGAATTGAGCTCACACTATGTTCCAAACTACATGCAATTTACTAGGAATTAATGTAAACAAATATACGCTACAAATTAGAAATAAAATAGACAAATGATACCCAATGGGGGATTCTGATACTAACTACAAATTCTGCATTCATTGGGATAGTCAACACCTTCAGCTAAGTGTGTACTGGACAATGTTGTTAAGCCCTCATCCAAAGCCTTTTCTTCTTTTTTTCAACCTATTTAACCAGTTTACAACTGTAATTAGGAGCTGCTTGGTCATTTGGGGAATAAAATGAAGTGATTTTACCCTAAGATTCTCATGTCATGTGAAATTATGTATGTATTTTCTGCATCTCTGATCTCCATTATTCACTTGTTTTCAGGGCCACTGTGTCCCTGGCCAAATGTTATAACTCTCTGCTGTAAGAGTTGAAGTTCTGCCTCCTTTATGCCCAGCTCAGCTGGTGTATTTCTGATGTTTTCCTGTTTCTGTGTTTGATTGTTGCTATCGCAGACATTTGTGCATCACATGAATGTAATGAAGTTTCACTCTCCTTGGACTTTTTCTGCCTAGTAGGTGGGGTTTTAATTACTGCATGATTTTAGGAGTTAAAGAGAATATCTTCCAGGCTGAGGGTTGTTATTAGAAATCCTTTCTCTACAGTGATTCCTCTATGTGAAACCAAATGTGTCCTTCACAACTGCCTTTAATTTAAATGTTATTTATGAACTCTTTACAGAGCCATGGACAATTAAATAAACATACATTTTCCCATTTATTTTCATTCAATCATAATTCATTACTTGTCTTCTGACTTTTTCATTGAATAGTTTTTAAATTTTATTTTCCAGTTTTATTCCTTTGACTTCTAAAACCCTGTCTGCCCATGAAGATTTCTTCCTCTCTCTGTCCTTTGTCCAGTTTAAGCAACAAGTATGTGACTGATGACTGGGATGCTCCTCATCTGATCTGGAGGCCATACTCCCTCACAGCCTTTGTGGGCCAGTAGTCTATAAAATAGATCCCTCCGTTTCCCTCATTATTTATTTGTCAGCCTTTCCTCCTTTGGGTCATTTTAAGTCACTCGACTCATTTCTCATTGAGGTTGAGAACTGAGGTCACATTCAGTGCAGAATAGAATGGTTGTTTTAAAACAGGGGGTGAGATCTGTCCCTCTTTCTTGGCAATTTCCCCTTATTTCTAAATGTTCTCAACTTGTAGTCTTCACTTGAAGACAGTAAAAAAAACACATATTCACATAAGAATGAGGAATGTCTCTCTGGCTGATTGATATTTTTATTCTCATTGAAGTCCTGTTTTTTTTTTTTAAAATCAAAACACTAGTTTTGTTGGTTTAAAAAAATGAGGAGGTAGGTGAGAGACAGTGAATGTAGGCTTTTTTCTTTTTGTCAGCACCTGCTCTGCAGCATATTTTTCACATGCCCCAACACTGTTCCAGTGACAAACAAGTACTCTGTCATTAACTGAGATTTGTCCTGCTCAGCACTATTCCCCATCCTCATTGTATCAGTCCTTCAGCTGTTCCCAAATGATGCTTTTCAAAGCAGCAGCACTCAAGGCAAGTGTTGTACTGTGGGGCTTACGTTTCTCAATTTTGCCTTATCAGATGGAGTCTGGGGAGCGCTGAGACCCACAAAATGTAGAAATGCTGTACCATGTTAGAGCTTGGGGTTCATTTCATTCTGGGAAGGGGTCTAAAGGCATGTTCTTCATTCCTTTGATTGGTAACCCTCCTTGTATATCCCCTACCTTTGGCAGATTTGAGTGTGCGGGTTCCTATGGCATCTGCTCAACTGTGTGGGAGGAGGGTGCCACTGCTCATGAATGCCAGCATTTTGACAGTCAGGCCCTCAAGCTGCATGCCTCTCCCAGGATGTCTACACTCTGGCCTGCAGGACAGTGAGATCAGCAAGTCACTTGTCACCTAGAAGGCTGGACACAACGATGGGAGAGGGATTGTGAAATCCTCCACACCTGAGCGCTGGCTCCAATTTGGGTGTGGGAGATTGTCTGTGGGAGTGATGGATCCCGCCTCTCCCACTGCCGGCATCTGTACTCAAGTCATATAGTTGTTAAGACACATGATGTGCAGGTACTAGAGTACTGGTTTGTTTAGGGAAACGCAAATGCAAAACTACAGTAAAATGAAATTCCCCGCTTATAGAAGGAGGTAGCCATGAATATGGTATTTAAATGATCTGGAAACACACAAATACGTGTGTATGTATGCAATGTAAACCATACAGGTGCTGAGGGATTCAAGACTAATTAGGAAAGGTTTCACTGAGGAAGAAGTATGTGGGTAAGTTAGAAGGAAGTCATTTGGTAGAGGGAATGAGTGTTTCCAGGAGAAGATGAACAGTGCTCTGGGGGCAGTGCAGCTAGTGCAGATGCCTGGAGCTCTTTCCCATGCTCCTTCATGCTTTTGCTCAGGCATTTTTCTGCCAAGTTGTCTCCAACCATGGAACTTTAAATTGCCATCAACCTCCTCTCCCACATGTCCTTCACCCATTTCTTGCTTTATATTTTTCCATCGCATTTATCACCTTCTAACATACTAAAATATCCTCCCACTGGAATACAAGTTCCACAAGGGAAGAGAATTTTATCTGTCTTGTTCACCATTACTCCAGTGCCTGGGTCATAGCAGGCATTCCATACTTATTTCTCCAATAAATGAATAAGCAAGATGTAGCAACAAAAAGTGTGATAATGTGGGCAGTGTTCTGGGCTTTAAAAAACTCCTGCTGGGAGTCAGGAAACCCAGGTCCATGAGCCAGGGCTGGCCAGTGTGTGAACTGGTATGGGCAGTGGAGTTCCTGGGGCTTCGGTTTCCTCACTGGTGAAATGGACATTGGTGAGATGAGATGGACACTGGCTGAGATGAGACAGCTCATGGGCCTCCTGGCCATTAGGTTCTCACACCCAGCATGGTCAGAGGATGCTAGCTATTGAGCATCTCGGAGTCTACTTCAAGGCACTGGAGCAACTGGAGAATTAATGTGGATTTCTGAACCAAGAGGTCAAGGTGGAATTGGTTTAAAAAAAATTGTTTTTTACCAATGTATTCCAGATAGACTTTATTTTTAGACAGAGGATAAGACACTAGAGATAAATTAATTTTTTAACCTCCATCCTCCTTCTTTTACTGACTTGTCTTGCCCAACTCCTAGCTTGAACTACCAGCATTTGTTTGGTTCCACAGATGAATGAGCCTTTGGAGACTGGCTTCTGAGCCTTCTATCTCAGTGTACTAGGACTTCAAAAAATAACTCAATAGGGACAACTAATTTGTTTTGATTTCAGGCTTAAACTGATCAAGACCCCTGCCTATCCCTAAGTTTGCCTTGAATTATAAACCTACTTTCTCTTCCTGACCTACCCCACTCCAAAAATTTCATTATCAACGGGAAATATTCCCCTATAGTACTAATAAACTTTACCAGCCAAACCTCCAAACCTATCTTGACCTTTCATGGAGATAATGAACACTTATTTAGGATGGAATGAACTTGCTGCGTAAGTATGTTACCACAGAATGGTAAAGGAAAAATTACAGTCTATAGTGGCCTCAGGCCTATAATAGTAAATTTACTGGAGACTACATTTTACTGCTTATTTCTAAGAAAGGCTCATCTTCCAACATGTGAAAGGATGTTTCTGCACTCCTTTATTTGGAAAGAGTACTTCTACTACAAGTCTAACACATCAACTTTTCTACAGATTATCTTGTTGGGCATTCTTTATCTTGCTTTGTATTATTTTTTATTTCTGGAGGTAAATAAGCTTGGAGAAGTAACAAGGAATGATCTGGGTTCAATTCCCAGCTCAGCCACTCACTGGCTTGAATATTCAACCTCTTTGACCTCCTCCCCATTTCTAAAAATTTGTAAAATTAGGGTCAGAATTTCTACTCTACAGAGTTATTAAAGGGATTGTAGGTAATAAGGAGGGGGGACCTGGTCTAAATCAGGTCCTCAGTAATGGCTGTCTTCCTCAGTGAGTCTTCTTTGCATTCATGGTAAACTGCAAACTCTCACCCTCTAAAGAAATGTCTAGTAGCCTTCCTCAAATACCTGTCAGTGTAAGTATCTGGCTCAGTTATACAGCAGACTGATGACCCAAGCTGGAGCTGCATTTTCATGAGTCCTTTTAATGAAAAGATTCAGTGCTTAATCACAGAAGGACATTGTATGGTAGTGCCAGATAATGAAGTAGTCAGGCTTGCTGAAATGTTGACAGTTCACTCTGTGCCCATAGAATAAAATGAATAGAAATAGAGCCAAGAGGAAGGGGGTCAGCTAGGAAGGACAAATGTAAGAGATGTGATGGTTGAGGTCCCCAGTGAATAAAGTCTCCTCTCCTAGGAATTGAAAGCATTTGTGGACAGTTCATATAATAAAGGATTTCTTATAAAAACCACAAAGAAAATAATGGTGCTCTTTTGAGACATTATATATTCTGGCAGATACTGTGTATTCTGAGTGGGACCATTACATCTGGCTTTTGCCTACAACAATTCTATTTTAGTAAGCAGGGTATAAATTATACATTTTAAATAAATAATGCATATTCTTTAAAAAAAAAAAAAACATTAAAACCAAACATAACTGACTGTCTTTTCTTTGTATATATATGAAAAAGTTTTAATGAAGAAAACTATTCCCTTGGTAAATGTGCAGAATATTAATATGAGTTCCGAGTGAATGCTGAACAGTTCTGCTTAACTTTTCTGGTTTGAACACATCTTTTAAAATGCAGAGTGACTATGAAGCTTCACTTATTTTGCACAGAAAGTGATTTCATATCCAGTTCTTGTCCTGCGTCCGTTTTCATGATTCTCCACATCATTTAGGAAACTTGGCATAAGAAGGTGTCCAGGGCTGGGATTTGTATTTGGGGAACGAAATACTAATAAAACAATTTTTTTTACTAACTAAATTTGTATCCCATCATTTACTCAATAGCCTTTATAGTAAGGAAGAGTTAGTTACTTAGGGAATAAAGTGTTTTATGTGTTTAACTTTTGTTCTAGTGATATTGCATAATATTCAAGGAATGAACCAGGATATTAACTCTTATTGTTTTTGTTGCTTTTGAGGGCATTCTGATTATAGGAACTTATTTGAATCATCAGTTTTACTGTTAGAGCCAAATCATTCTTACGAGTTTATGGGAATATATGCCACCAGGCAGTAGATTAATAACTATAAAAAAACCACATGAAAAGGTCACTGCAAATCTCAGATCAAAACTTGTGGTTTTCTGGATTTTGCAGTCAACCAGCTTTTTAAAGCTTCTCTTTGGTAACATGATCTTTATGGCAAGACCACTGAGCAACAGACACTTGTGATAATTAAGACAGCCCAGGAATGCCCCACACTTACCCACAGTGCCAGCCTTCTCCTACCAAGGAAGGGAATTCATCAGCATGTTTCCATTTTAACAGACGAGCCCACCTTCGGTCATATACATGGCAGAAAAATATAATAATGAAGGAGACTCTTTTTTTCTCCAAAAAGATCAGAAAAACAGACTGGATTGGAGCCTGGACCCACAGCACTTGGGAGGGCTCTTTATGGAGAACCACTGCGGAAAGGAATTCTCTTTGCTTGTGAATTCTTCTGGCCCTCTGCACTGTCGTTCCTGGAGCATTTCAATTATTCCCTCAAAACAGCTAAAGGCTCACTTATCAGTGCTTCCCCTTCCCCCACCCCAACCACCACCCTCTTCTTACTTGAAACACGTTCCTGGAAGCAGAGTAATACAGGGAACTTTGAGTTTGGGCACTGGGGACCAAATCATCAGCCTATTCTGAACTTCCGTGGAATATTCAAGGAGTTAACCAGAGTGATTCTGGCTTCACTAGGCCTCCAAACTTTTTTGAATAACAAAGACTTGGACACTGGAAAATACATTCAAAACATGAGCCAAGAATGGAGTTCAGCGGGAGCTAGTTCAAGAGGAATAACCAGCGGAAAGGCATGCACCCTTCAGGCCCTGTCTGTCTGTAGCCTGCTGAACTACAAATATGCTATTTGGGCCAGGGTTTTTGAGAAGTTGGATCTTAGTGGTGAGGGGCAGCACCACTCCACTTCCTGAACTGGAATTTCTTATCTGCAGCATTCTGCAGATTGGGCTTGCCCTTCCTTCCCCATGGCCCCCCCGTCCCCCAAGGGAACAAAGTCTCCAGGCTCTGGAAAGTAATGCTAAGAAAACAGACACTACAAAGACTGGTAACAGGGGGATATTTCTCTTGAATGTTTTTTTGTGATCATCTAGGTTCAAGGAGGAGGGGCATCCCCCAGCTACGTGAGCCAGCGGGGTCTCTTTGTAGTAGGCATCTGTATGTTTGGCCAGATGTCCTCCCAGCAGAGGGCAAAGAGGGAAAGATAAAACAGAATTCTTATTAAAAATAAGTCAGGGGAGGGAGGAACAAGACAGAGAAAGTGTGTCAAGTGGAAAGGGAGGCCAGGTGGTGCCATCTGATATTGATTAAATGCCAATACAGTCAGCAGTGAGAAATGCACACAGTGAGGAAGTGCCCCCCGCTCTTTGGAATGTGAACCAGTGACAACTGTCTGGGAGCAGATCTGCACGAAGACCAGATCTGCACGAAGACATGCACAAGATGCCCAGTGGAACACAGTGGTAGCTGACAGAGAAGAATGGGAGGGCTCATGTGCTAGAGTTAAGACACAAGACCTGATCCTGCTGTCCCTTGATAAATATCACTTTTCCCATCAATAACACAGTGATGCTTGACCAGATGACCTCTGTACCACCTTCTAGTCCCCAGATTCTATTATCTACTGCTGTCTATAATCTCAAACCAAATTTTCCGAGCTCTTTTCGTGCAACGTAAGGAATCACCCTGGAGAAGCATAAAGAGCTCACCCACCATAGTCCTAAAATGCAAAAGGAATGAAATTCCCTATGGACCATGAAAGTGCCATCTAGACCTTCGATAGGAGGTCAGCTCAACATCCCTGTGTGTGTCAGCACCCTTTTGTGTTTCACAGTTGACACCAAAACACATTTATTGTTTCCCAACATAAAATGTGACATGTTTATAGATCTACCTATAATTCCCCCTCTCCAGATTTAAATATTTTTACCCTTACTGGATATCAAGGGTATTTGTTTCCTTTTAAACTACCAGAATTTAGAGAGTTTAAGAGCTGGGGCGTGTGTGTGTGTGTGTGTGTGTGCATTTTCATTCTTTAGTTAAGAGGAAGCCATTGAAAGATTATTTTTGTTTTTTCCTTTTTTTTGGCAAATGTCATGAGGACAGCAGTATTTTAGTACAGGGAAAGGCTAGACTCTATTGGGAATGGAAGAGGAAGCTTCTATTGAGATTAAAAGATCTCACACCACACTGTGGCAGTGGAAATGGAGAGGAAAGGATGAGAGGTACTGTGACTTAGTGGAAGGTTCGTGGCATTTGGAGTCCAACATTTTGTGATCCTGACTGCAACATGTGCAGGATGTTAGTTCAGCTCTCGTTACCATGCCTCCTTGCAGGGTTCTTTTATGGATTCAAGATGCTGTGTTTAAAGTGCCCAGTTCAGAACCTGGTACAGCATTAGCAGTAAATGAATATTAGCAAACTGTAGATAATGGTCATGATAAAAATAACCCACAGGAAGATTAACAGACCTGGTGACTAAATTGGAGTACAAGTCCAAGGGAAAAATTTATGGTGACTTTGAGCTTAACTGCTGGAGGACTGGAACGGTATTATTTAAGTTGGGTGGAAGTAAGAAAGTTGAGTGGAATCTAGAGATCTGGTTTGGTAGGGCTTGTACAAAGGTCTCTTTTGGACATAAGAAGTAGTGCTGAGACATACAGGTGGCTATTAAAGAAGTGGGCCAGAAAGGAAAGAGAGTTTTTAAAAGTGGGAAAATTGTAACACAAAGAAACTGATTTACTTCAGGTCTGTTTGATCAATGACTGATTGTACAGCTTTATCTTCAAGAAATTGGCTAAGCAAAGGTTGATCCATCATGACCATCTTCTAAACTAAACCTCTACTCTTCAAAGTGTGATCCTCAGACCGGGTGTCCCCTAGACTTTGTCAGAAAGGCAGGATCCTCCCTCTGACCTACTGAATTGGAACCTACATTTCAACAATGTGATTTGTAAGCACTTTGAAGTCTGAGAAGCATTGTTCTGAAGTATGGTCCCTGGATCAGCAGCATCAGTTTAACCTAGGAACTTGTTAAAAATCCAAATTCTTGACTGGGCGCAGTGACACATGCCTATAATCCCAGCACTTTGGGAGGCCGGGGTGAAGAGGATTGTCTGAACCCACAGGTTCAAGACCAACCCGGGCAACTTGGCGAGACCTCATCTCTACAGTAAATCCAAAAATTAGCCAGGTGTGGTGGCACATGTCTGTAGTTCCAGCTTCTTGGAAGGTTGAGGTGGAAGGATCGCCTGAGCCCAGCAGGCCAAGACCGTGGTGGCCATGAGTGTGCCATTGCACTCCAGCCTGGACGACAGAGTGAGATGACGACTCAAAAAGAAAAAAAAAAAATCCAAGTTCTCAGGCCCCATCTTCGTCCTCCTGAATTAGAAATGTTGGGTTTTAATGAGCCCTTTCATACGCACTCCAAAGTTTGAGAAGCACTGTTATAAGTCAGGAAACAGACAGATTGAACCCTCTTCCTTGTGCCTACAGCCAGAGGGTTGTGTTGAACACCAGAGGGACTGGTTGAACCCTGAAAGCTAAGTTTAAGTCATTGTTATATGCTGTTTCTCTCATCATTTTGCATTAAACACAGCTGAAGAACTCTTTTCATTGAAGAAGGGCACTATGCGTAAAATTACAAACTGAAGGAGAGAAACTTCGACTGTGGCTTAATCCTCATGACTTACCCATCAAAAGTTATTGAGTACAATTATGAGAGATCAGTCCTTTATGTGCTGTTGCTCCTGGGGGACGCTATTAGTAAGATACACATAGGGAAACAGGTCAGAAAAACGGGGACTCTCCTGATACTCCTTACAATGTGATTTTCACATTAAAACGTCCACAGTCTTTGTCTTCTGTGTTTCTAATCAATCAGATGGAAACTCCCTTTATTCAGTTTCTAGAGTCACTTGCAGCAGTGATGCTGGCTTACTACTTAGATGAGAATGTTTTTCAAAAAGTTGAACTGTAAAGCAGTAAAAATTTACCTTCTCTCATCAAAAATGTCTGGCTTTTCTATTTGTTCAATAGTTGTTATTCAAATCACTATGATACATGAGGGTTAGTGTCTGTTTTCTGTATAGTGTGCAAAAATTGGTATATCTTGTGCATTTAATTATAAAATTGCCTGTGTTTTCTGCTGCAGGTTTCTGTACATTATGATAAATGGCATGCTGGTAAACCAGTTATGGGGAAAGGGGTCATCCTAATTTGTAGTGTTTGCCAATTTTTATGGTGTAAATATGCCCTCCAGGACTGATCTCAAGCTACCAACAGTTTAACAATCAGCTTCCAAAATTCTTACAAATTTAACAACTGGCTCTCAGAAGCCAGTAGAAACCTACTCCAGCATACCACTGAAACAAATGTCAATGGACAAGTCACAGGTTTTTTTTGGTTGTGTTTGAATTACTGCAGGTCCAATAATGTCTGAAACAAGTAAATATGAGTGTTTTAAATCTTTTGTCACATGGAGATTTTTATTGAAATTATAATTGTTATTATGATAATGAAATTTGATTTGAAACTAGTTATATTCATAATGACCTTTCAGTCAACAACAAACTGCATATACAATAGTGGTCCCAGAAGATTATACAACTGTATTTTTATTTTTATAGTCTTGAAAATTTTTACTATGCACAATATCCATTATTAGTACATTTCTTTATTTTAAAAATGTGGGGTACAAGTCAGGGTTAGGTATACCAATGTTCATTATGCAGGTCCCCTTGTTGATGAGGTGTGTTCCTCCCTTCCCTGGCAGTTTCCCTCCACTGCCAATCCCACCCCTTCTCCCCTGGCAGTTTCCCACTACTGCCAATCCCCTTCTTATAGTATTATGATAATTGTTCAAGGTCCACTTATGAGTGAGAATATATGGTATTCTGTTCTTTGTTTCTGTGATAGATCACTGAGTATGATCAACTCTAAATCCATCCAAGTTGCTGTGAAGTCCATATGTCTGTCCTTTATGGCTGCATAATATTCCATTTTGTATATGTACCACATTTTTTTATCCAGTCCAGCTTTGATGGACAGCATGTTTGGTTCCATGCTTTTGCTATTGTGAATAGAGTGGCAACAAACACGTACGTGCAGATATCTTTTTTTGTAGAATGATTTGAGTTCCTCTGGGTATATTCCCAATCAGGGGATTGCTGGGTCATATGGAAGGTCAATTTCTAGTTCTTTCAGAAATCACCACACTGTCTACCAAAGAGGTTGCACTAATTTGCATTCCCACCAACAGTGTAGAAGCTTTCCTTTTTCTCTGCATGCTCACCAGCATCTGTTGTTGTTTGTTTTATTAATGATGGCCATTCTTACTGGGGTTAGGTGGTATCTCAGTGTAGTTTTGATTGTATTTCTCTGATGATGAGTGAGGCTGAGCACTTTTTCATGTGTCTGATACAACTGTATTTTCAACATACATTTCCTGTGTTTAGATACACAAATACTTACCATTGTGTTACCTGTTACCTGTGATGTTCAGTATAGTAGCATTCTGTACAGGTTTGTAACCTGGGGTAATGCCATATAGCCTAGATGTGTAGTAGGCTATACCATCTAGGCTTGTGTTAGTACACTCCATGATGCTCACACTATTGCAAAATAGCCTAAGGATGCATTTCTCAGAACGTATCCCCATTGTTAAGTGACTCATGACTGTGTTCTATGAGACAAAATTATGTGCTATTTTAAATTTATATTAAATGCATGTAACAACATAATGGTAATGTTTAAAGTGATTGTGTTGCTAAAGTGATGAGTGTGTTTAATTTTAAAATACTTCTCATAGTATAGTAAAGCATATGAAAAAAGCATTCTTAGTCACAATATTTGAACCAAAGAGCAAAGAGATACTCTTTGAAATGATGTCTTTGTTTACTAAAATTTGACTTTTCTTACAGGTATTCAGGAAGGAACACAATGTACCAAATGTAAAAATAACTGGGCACTGAAGTTTTCTATCATATTATTATACATTTTGTGTGCCTTGCTAACAATCACAGTAGCCATTTTGGGATATAAAGGTAAGTACACTTTCATTTTTTTTTTTTTCCAGATAACAAGTGTACCTTTGTTAATTTAAGCGTGAAAAACTAATCTCTGCAATTATGAAATATTTTATTCATACAACTCAGATGCAAAATTTAGCAACATGATAAACTATATCTCTGTGTCTTGAACTTCTTATAACTTTGGGATCTAAAAGGGAGCATAGTAATTTTTTTTGACTCTTCTCAGTAATAATAATGGTTCTGTTGAGTTATAAACTTTTTTTCCTCTTTGTCGCTTTTTCCTACCTATTTCCACCAACTCCTTCTTCCTCTATTTTTTTTTTCATCTTATCTCTCTGAAGCTTTATGGAAACCCTGGAATTAGCACAGAAAAACTAAATTAACAGAGGATAAGCAAAACACAAGATGTTCAGAGATACGACTTACTTCACTCATGGATTGAAAGATTCTTTTTTTTACTGTGAAGAAAAATTCTTTTTTTTTTTACTGTGGTCACTGTTGTTTATGTAAAAATACTGCCCTGTAGAAATTAAACTCAGAGGCAGAGGCAGTACTACCACGTCAATTCTACTTTATAGAACATTAGGCCTAAGCTTGTCTGGTTTAAGGTAAGGACATGATTTTTGTCTGAATCGTTCAGACTTGCAGACAAAGTAGGTTCCCCACACCCCTTTCAGATACCACAGGTAGAAGATGTCATGATCAGAATCACAAACTATACTACCTAAGCCCTTTTCTAGAAAACAGCCAGGGAATCCTTCCCATCAAAGACATGTGAGACAGATGTGTGGCTTCAGAACAGAGGTAGACATGGAGTCTGCAGATGATCAGAATCTTCTCTCAACCTCCACATCAGCTGCTTTCCCTCAGAACCAACAGGCTCATGGTAGAAAATTCCCGCACATTTCCTTCTCTGATCCATGGCCTGTAGACCTGACCTAGGAAGGCAAAGATTCAAAGTGAATTCCCTCCAACTTGTAATTCCTCCTACCTCTCTCACAGCATGTAGTGATTTCCTGAGGAAACACAGTGGGTATTAGAATGAGAGTGGACTTTGGGGCCAGATGGTCCAAGTTCAATTCTCGATCCTACCATTTTTAATACAATTGTGAGTGCTTACTAAGTGCTTTCTAGCATGCGAGGCATCGTGCTAAAGTCCTCTGTGTGGCTGTACAACACTCTGTGAATCATAACCTCTTAAGAGTTTCTGATGTCTAATCTATAAAATGGTAATAATAATGCTACTTCTCAAAGTGATTGGGATGAGCACGATAATTGAACCACTTGTCCTGAAATTGGTCCTGGTAGATAGTATTTATATATCTCTGTTCCTTGCTTCTTCATAACTGCATTTGCACAGTTCTAGCCATGGAAAAGCACGTTAAAAATGCTTAGTATGGTGAAAACTTTTTAGTCCCATCTCTAAGGCCACATACATGGAAAATAATGTGCATCATAGAGTATGTTGACTAATGAATTTGAGCAATAGAAATCTGGAAAATTACTGGGTCATTTTATCCATTTGTGATGGGTTAATCTAACCTGGAGTGTCTTGTTTTTAGATGAAGCAGAAAACACTAAGTGATTAAGAAAGGATATTAAGTCATATTTAGGGCCAGGAAGAGAGATGGAGTGAGAACCTAGTGAGGGATAGAAGGGTGTTCAATGTCCCAGATAATTCAGGTAGATTGGAAGATTACTTAAATCATTAATCACTTCTCCATGATTTTTTCTAGTAAGACGAGTTAAGGGAGAAACTGGAAATCAAATCACCATTTAATAAGTGCTTTTAAGGCTCAGTATTATGTGATAACATTTACTATTAAAAGAGAAAGTAGTATGATTTGATGAATATATAATGTTTTGTAATTTTTATCTCTGCTAGGAAATGAGATCTGGTTCTTTTATGCCTTCAAAATTATACAGAAAAATCCAAAGAAAATGACTTTTTATCTTTTTTGTTTGTTTATTAAGGTACAGATACTTGCTCCATTTTTAACCCAGCGAAAGTCCTTCCCAGCTCTGACATGTTCTGTGTGAGCTGGTCACTTGCCCGAGTACCTTTGCTGTATTCTCCACCTAAGTGCTTCCTTCTTGCCCTTTAGATATATGCCTTGCATGAAGTCTCTGAAAGATGTACCCCACAATATCATAATAAAAAATATTGATTTAAAAAAAAAAGAAAGCACCCTCCTATTTGCTCCCATAGCACCCTTTACTTACTGTTAGCCGCTGTCACACTGTATTGTTAGGCCCAGTGGGCTTGTCTGTCTCAGCACCCAAACTGTAAGTGTCCATGAAGACAAGACACTATCTTTTCTTTTTTATATCTCCCGCTAGCACCTAGCCTCATGGTGTTTAGCAAGTGCTCAGGAAAGTGTACTTAGTGAATTCATGGGAGGATGGATGTATGGATTGTGGATTAGGGCTGACTTCAATGAAGGCAAACAAGAAATGCCCAGGAACCTCTACACAAATCTACCCACAGGAGATTGCTGCCCCTAAAAGCCTTACCCAGAAACTTGAAATTTTGGAGACTGACTTGGCCTGCTCTTGGGTATAATCTCACCAAGATCAAGAGAGAAGAGACTGGGAGAGAAAGTACAAGGGAAGGCAAAATGATATCTTGGCCCTCTTTTTTCTCCTTCAGTGCCCCCATCCCTTAGGCCTCTGCTGATAAAAAGAAGGTAATATAGCATGCACTTTTGGTTTCCAAACACGGTGTTAATGAACTAAAATGTTGATGTTTTCCAGATGTGCTTTCTCCTTACTTATAAAGTGACTCCTCTTCCTTGCTGATAAGATTCTGGTGACCCAGCATTTTAAGTGGCAGAAAGATAAGACCCAGTTCTCCCTACACACAACCCCCTTTGAAGTCTAGAGAAACTCCATTTAAAAAAAGAAAGAAAAAAGATACTCAGTGGAAGAAATACACTAAGGCCTTTCTCTGAAGGAAAAGTTGAAAGGAAATGAATAGAAATGCCTTATTTATCAGAGTTGGCAAAGGCAACTTCATACTGTTTTCTTCCAATTTATTCTTTACTTCTACTTTTATGTCATTTAACACAGCTACTAGTGAGGCTACAATAAGGTTCCTTCTAGAGAATTTGCTGAACAAGTCAGAGAACCGCTTAGTCACCCTGACACGACCTGTGCAGTGGCTGTGACCACTTTGCAGAAAACATGCTCTTGGACAGTTAAGCTTGGTACATCCTCTGCCCTGGGCTTTTTTTAAATCATTAGTTGTGTGGGGCTTCCATGGCAGGATTCATCTCTTAAGTTCAATGGGTCATGAGTCCTGCAGAATAGTCCCTCAACAGGAAAATCCTTCTCCATTGTCCTGCGCAGCAAGTGGCCTTCTTAAGGTAATTAGGATGAAGAGAAAAGACAGAAATCTGAATCTTAACCAGTCAGAATTTCCTTTAACTCAGCATTCCTAGTCATAGAAGAGTCTACTTTCCTGCTAAACTCTGCTAAGGTAGCAATTACAATTGAATACATAGACTTTGAAAATGCACATCAAATCACACTGTAGATCTCTCTAGAACCCAGGATAACATCCTACTACTAGATTTTCTGTATTTCTATAGTGAAACCTGAAATAGGTAAAAATTCCTTTATTAAGACTCTAGGGGAGTGTAACTGGAAATCCCAAGTCCCAGCGAGAGGTTGTATTTATCCCACAGAACCATGATCTGTCTGGTGCAAACACTTGTGAGTACCAAGTAGACGCTCTGTGCTCTGTTTTTATTCCCTGTCCTTGTGGCTGAGGCTGTGGCCTAGCCTATGTCTCTTGTATCATCGATGTCTAGCATTATGCTGACTACATGCAGATGCATAATAGATATCTGGTGATGATGACTTTAAAGAGAACATAGAGAGATATCATTCTTCCCCTCAAAGGGATTCTTTTTTTTTTTTTTTTGAGTTGGAGTCTCACTCTGTCGCCCAGACTGGAGTGCAGTGGCCGCTCCCGGCCACCGCAGCCTCGACCTGCTGGGCTCCGGCGATCCTTCCGCCTCAGCCTTCCAAGTAGTTGGAACTACAGGCGCGCGCTACCACGCCCGGTTAATTTTTTGATTCATTGTAGAGGTGAAGTCTCACCAAGTTGCCCAGGTGGGTCTCGAACCCGCAGGCTCAGGCAATCCACTCACCTCAGCCTCCCAAGGCGCAGGATTACAGGCTGAGCCACCGAGCCCGGCTCAAAGGGATTCTTTATTGGAGGAAGTTGGATTTAGGGAAAAGAAATACCAAATGAGAGGCAAAGTGGAGTCGTAGAAAGAGCATGGATTTTGCAGTTAGATCTTCTAGTCTGGTGTCCCACTTAGTAACTTACAAACTGTGATTCTGGGCAAGTTACTAAACGTCTCTCAGCCTCGATTTCTTAATCTGAAAAATAGTTTTAAGGATCAACTGCAGTGACAGAATGATACACCTGGCAAAAATTAGATTCTCAATAAGTAGAGCCTTGTATTATTATCATCCAAATAAAGGTTGAGTTGGTGTGCAGTAGAATCAAATCATAGGGGAGGCTGAACATGATGGGGTGGCGGGACGTGGAGTAGACCTTAAAAGGTGTGAGGAAACAAGAGAAGGGAAAAGCTGTCACTTACACAGCTACAAGCTGTAATGAGGTTCCTTCTAGAGAATTTGCTGAACAAGCCAGAGAATCACTTAGTCACCAAGACAGGGTCTTTACAGTGGCTGTGATTATAAGACACGTCCATAGCCAAGAGAAAAAGAGACTGGTGGCCCAGACCAAGGGATGATACTTAAGTGCTTTTATAGAAAAGGTATTACTGTCAGAGTATCTTAGAGAATTACACTTCAGGTACTGGAAGAGGAACAACTCTTCAGGTATAATACCTGAAACACGAATATTCTGAAGAAAAATTATATGTCAAGAAACAGCTTCCAATGAAGGGGAGCCTGTAAGAAACCAGACTTCTAGTCACCCTGCTGTGTCTCATGTTCATTTGCCTTGGATAAGAATGATCTGCAAACTGAGGAGGTGTATGTCTATAGACTGGGTAAGGTAGGATAGCCCTACCACTACATTCCTGATTGAGAATTTGTGGTAATAAATTAAGAATAAAAAACAATGGAAATGTTACATGCTCTTACAGCAAGTGTGAATTCTGGATCTCCATCAGTTTGGTATTTTTATGCAGTAGCAAACTCCTGGGTTGCAACCCTAAAGTTTCCAGCTTTATACTGAGAGTCTATTTTTAAACACAGACACACACACCCCAGTGTATGTAGCCAGTTCATTAGCACTTGCAGGCAAGGCGAATAGTTTCCTTGCTGCATGAATACAAAGTTAACAGGCTTTTTGTCTTTTTAAAATTTATGTATACCTTTTGCATTTACTGTACACAAACCTGGATTATCTGTCCACGACAGTTCTATGTTTTTTAAAACTAAAATGGAAGAAAAATTAGAGAGGGTAGAAAATGACTGACTGTCAGCATATTTAGAGGTTTCTTTGGCTTCCAGGAAAGAAGGGCAGGACTTAAGATCCTGCGTGCGGTTTGAGGACAGATGGAGGCATATGTTTTGATTTGAGGATCAATTGAACCTAGACTTGTAAACATTCTGTATTTTAGTTTTTAGAAAGTCAGCTTTGCTAAAAACGCCAATGAAGCACTCTATGCTTCAGAGTTTCCAGGGATTTAGGAGTAGGCATGCCTAGCAAACCACTGTACCTCAGTGTCTGTGTGGTAATTTAACAAATAATATCAATGAAAGTCATACTTATTGCCAATGCTGATGCCTCCCTGGGTTGATTGGTTAGTACATGTGTTTGGATGACCTGTAGAACAGCCAATTTTTCACAGGCCTCAGCAGTCAGCAGGCAGATTGTCACATATTTAAATAAGTGGCATAATACATAAATTGTCATTGAACACCTACTATGTACCACACACTGAGCTAAGAGCTGGAGACAAGACTGAATGTAAGTTTTCCTGCCCTAAAAGATCTCATAATAAATAAGCCATAACAACACAGTGCAGTGAGTTCTGTTATAGGGAAAGGACTACTTGTCTGGAGAATTCTGCAAGATGCACCTCAGCTAAGGGTTCCCACAGGAAGTGACGAACAGAGTCTGGAAGAGCGAGTGGGACTTAGCTCAGAGAAGAGGCCATGGCAGAGCATTCCAAGCAGAGAGAAGAACACATAGAAGGACTTGGGTGAGAAGGCGTTTGGTGCAGTGCACACATTTCATTATGTCCAGACTGTAGAAGCTTGAAGGAGAACTTTGTGAGCTTCTGCAGGGAAGGCTCCAAGATCCATAGGGCCAGTTCACTTTGGGTAACAAAAACACATGGGAACTTACTTCTTCCTGACCGAGTCAGGAAAATATTCTCACACAATCCTGCATAGGTAGATCACTTGATGACTAAAATAAACTGACTCTTCTAGCTCACAATTAATATATGCGACATATTTATGCTTTAAATAAAGTCTTTTAACGCCTGTTGATACCAAGAACAGTTAGTTTTGTTCCCAAGCTAGAGGTTGGATGGATCTCACAGGAGTCACTTCTGCAGAAATATCCTCTTATTAGACTTTTTAGAAAAATAAGCTTGAATTCATAACCATAGGGAACATCTGCCTTCTGAGAATGGGTAAGAACCAAAGTTTAAATTGAGCACTGCATCACTAAGTTTACCTATTGTGTACAATCAAGAAAATGCTTTTAAAAAATCTTGTTTGGAAACACCACATAGGCATCTACTTGAGAACTAATAAACTATAGAATCTGTTGTCACTAACTAAAAGCAGATTTTCAGGACTTTGGGGTGGAACTCATAATAACAGAGGCGAATGCTCTTGACTTTGTGTCCCTTCTATGCCAACTTTGTGTACAGATCTGAGCTAGGTGTTCTTTGCCAGTCGAATCCTTTTCTAAGTGAGTCCCACCTATCAGGAATGTTAGGGAGACTGATAAGTAACAAACCTGCAAATTATCAGTTAATTCCCACTTATGGAAATTAATGTAGGAAATAATATAGACTGAGGACTTCTAAAATACATAGAAGTTATAAAATTAGCCCCAAACAGTTTCTGAGACATTCAAAGCATTACTGAATCTAAAGAACAGTTAAGGACATGCATTCTCAACCAAAGTGTATTATACCATTGGGTTTTATGACAAGTAAGTTATTTATTTTTCTAAAAGAATGACTTTACCCCCATATTTGAGTTCATTTACACTTTTTCTTCAGTATTTTTCCTTTATTCAGTGTTGAAACGATTTCTTATTTTGAAACTGAAAAATAAAATATGAGTAGGTATGTGGACTAATGCATGACTTTTCCAATCTTAGTTGTAGAGAAAATGGACAATGTCACAGGTGGCATGGAGACATCTCGCCAAACCTATGATGACAAACTCACAGCAGTGGAGAGCGACCTGAAAAAATTAGGTAATCGGCAACAAGAATGAAACATTATGTGCAGTCCATTGACTCTAATTTGCGTAAATAATCACTGCTTTTTAGAGTAATGTTGCTAGAAATTCTCATTTATCTGGAAGGATGTTTAATTTTTGTTTTGTATGTTGAGTCTACCTTCATGATTTAATTCAAAAACTGTCATCTGCCAAATAAAATTCAAAGGCCAATGCCAACTGAAAAGGACCACAAGTACCCTTTATTAAAAACTCTTGTACAAAATGTGCAGTAAATTCCTATTTGAAATATTCTAAACTACATGGAAGAATTATAGAAATTAATTTATAAAATAAAAGCTCCCAGCCCATTGTATTCATTGATTTTTGTTTTCATTTTTATAAAAATAATTTTCATAAATTTAAGAAGTTGTATTCCTCTTGACACCTTACCAGTGCCCTAGAATCCAGTAAACTTCCCCTCCTTGTTTAAGAAAAGTCTTCACTCAAGTTTGTCAGTCCTGGTACTGAGCACCCTTTCTATTTCCCCAGGACCCAATTTTAATAGAAACATGCATTTCACTAATGCAGAGCTGTCTGCATATACCACCAATCTTTATCTGAAGTACAGTACATCCCAGTTAAGTGTCTTTGGGCTCTTTGACCTTGCCTAATGCTTCTCCATGCCACTGGTCTAAGTAACAAACATTTCTTATCCCAGGGGACCAAACTGGGAAGAAAGCTATAAGCACCAACTCCGAACTCTCCACCTTCCGATCAGACATTTTGGATCTTCGTCAGCAACTTCGTGAGATTACAGAAAAAACCAGCAAGAACAGAGATACGCTGGAAAAGTTACAGGCAAGTGGGGATGCACTGGTGGACAGGCAGAATCAACTGAAAGAAACTTTGGAAAACAACTCTTTCCTCATCACCACTGTAAACAAAACCCTGCAGGCATATAATGGCTATGTCACGAATCTGCAGCAAGATACCAGTGTGCTCCAGGGCAATCTGCAGAACCAGATGTATTCTCATAATGTGGTCATTATGAACCTCAACAACTTGAACTTGACCCAGGTGCAGCAGAGGAACCTCATCATGAATCTGCAGCGGTCTGTGGATGACACAAGCCAGGCTATCCAGCGAATCAAGAATGACTTCCAAAATCTACAGCAAGTTTTCCTTCAGGCCAAGAAGGATACCGATTGGCTGAAGGAAAAAGTGCAGAGCCTGCAGACACTGGCTGCCAACAACTCTGCCTTGGCCAAAGCCAACAATGACACCCTAGAGGATATGAATAGCCAGCTCAACTCATTCACAGGTCAGATGGAGAACATCACCACTATCTCTCAAGCCAATGAGCAGAACCTGAAAGACCTTCAGGACCTACACAAGGATGCGGAGAATAGAACAGCCATCAAGTTCAGCCAATTGGAGGAACGCTTCCAGCTCTTTGAAACGGATATTGTGAACATCATTAGCAATATCAGTTACACAGCCCACCACCTGCGGACGCTGACCAGCAATCTGAATGAAGTCAGGACCACTTGCACGGATACCCTAACCAAACACACGGATGATCTGACCTCCTTGAATAATACACTAGCCAACATCCGTTTGGATTCTGTTTCTCTTAGGATGCAACAAGATATGATGAGGTCAAGGTTAGACACTGAAGTGGCCAACTTATCAGTGATAATGGAAGAAATGAAACTGGTAGACTCCAAGCATGGTCAGCTGATCAAGAATTTTACAATACTGCAAGGTAAGTCACAATTCTAAATTTGTGTTCGTATTAGTTACCTGTTGCTACATAACAGCTTACCCTAAAAGTTGGCAAATATTTATTGTCTAATAGTTTCTGTGAATCAAGAATTCAGGAGTAGCCTAGCAGGTGGTCCTGACTCAGTATTTCTCATAAGATCTTAGCCAGGATTGCACTCATATGAAGCCTTGTTGTAGCTGGAGGATCTGCTTCTAACATAGCTTACTCATATGACTTTTGGCAAAAGGCCTCAGTTCCTCACCATGTGAAATTTCTTGAGTGTCCTCACAACATAGCAACTGGCTGTCTTCAGAACAAGTGGTTCAAGGAAAAGAGAAAGAAGGAAGCTACAATGCCTTTTGTGACCTAGCCTCAGAAGTCACACGCCATCACTTCCACCACATTCTATTCTTTAGAAATAAGGCACTAAGTCAAGCCCATACTCAAGGAGAGGAAAATGAAGTTCTACATCTCGAAAAGAAGTGTAGCTTAGAATATATGGACACTGCTTAAAGGTGCTCCATTAATTATTTGTTGAATAATAGATAGTTTAAAATGGATTTTCTTAGTGCCTGAGCTATTTCAATGCCAATATAAATTTGGCTCCTCTGAAAGCAAGATTAATTCTTTTAGGTCACGAAGCTACCATTAAGGGATTGTTTCTGAATGTCGTGAGCCAATGGATGGTTGGTCATTGCAATTAACTGTAAGGCCACAGATGAGGGAGATAGTGTGACTTGCATATAAAATCTGAGTCTTACTATTAAGGTCATTCATATAAATGACTCAGATTAAGTCTACTTTTGAAAATTTTCAGCAGCCATATATTAACAGTATTTTCCAGTCACAAACTATTTTCACAGGTTTTAAGTTGCAAGTATTGTGTGGAAGATGCTATACTCAGTACTCTGGATATTGTATGTAAAGGAGACCTGATGGCCCATGTCCTTCGTTAGCTTAAAATAAAGAAAAATTTAAGGCATCAGAAGACAAGCTATAAACAAATGTTCAAGGGGAAGACATTACACAGGGCATGAATCATTGAAGGCCACCCTAGGGTGTGTCTCCACATTAGTCGAATGACAAAGTATAAAGAGTGGTAGTTAATGAGCCTCTGTTTAGCCTGGAGAAAGGTCCAGATGGCAGATGGCAAGACCCTGTTCAACAACTTTGTAACTAGCATAGGATATAGATGACCTGATAATCCAATACTTATATGCCATGCACTGTATATGCTAATCAGTGGGAGATAGAATCATAATCCAAAATGATCTAGAGAGTCTGCAACAGAAACGAGATGACTGGGTGTTCACCAAATGAAATAGGGAATACATGTAAAATCTTCCTCATAATAGGATAAGACCAAACAGACAAATGTTGATGGGAAGTCCTGACTTGAAGGAAGTGTGCATGAAGCATGGGGTTTTTAGTTGACTGGAAACAATTAAATGTATTTTTCTTCCAGGGAAGCTAATGTGATCTTCTGACTGTATTACTAAAAATATGAGACCGGGCGCAGTGGCTCATGTTTGTAATTCCAGCACTTTGGGAGACCAAGGTGGGAGGATTGCTTGAGGCCAGGAGTTCAAGGCCAGCCTGGGTGAGACCTCATCTCTACAAAAAAATGGAAAAAATTAGCCAAGCGTGGTGGCATACACCTGTAGTCCCTGCTACTTGGAAGGCTGAGGCAGGAAGATCACCTGAGCTCAGGAGGTCATGGCTGTGATAAGCCATGATTGTGCCACTGCGCTCCAACCTGGACAATAGAGTGAGACTCTTACTCAAATAAATAAATGCATGAATGAATGAATGAATCCAAAATAAAGGAAGTAATATCTGACTCTGTTCAGTATGTCAAACCACCCCTGGAAATAGTGCTTAATTTGGGGAGCCCCTCTCAAGAGAGAGATTCATGGACTAGCACACTCAGAAAAGTAGGATCAGACTGATGGTGTCTAGAAACCTTGCTGCAAGGAAGATTGAGAACCTAGGAGCTTTAACCTGTAGGACAGCCGGCTTAGTGGGGAACAAAGTAGCCACTTGCAACTATTTAAGGTTGCTTCGTTTGAGGGGTGCCACTTGGTGTTCATTAAAGGAAGATCTGTTTTGGTTTTATAGAATGTTCTTTATTAAAATGAATGTTACCTGAAACTGTAATGGCTTCCCTGAGCAATATGGGTGCCCAACTCTAGAGGGCCTGGGACAGTTGCAAGTCAGGGATGTAGCAGGTATTAGCTGAATAAGGGGTAGGCCTTCAAATGATAAGAAAGTTTTTCAATGCCTGATGTTTTTTGTATTCTTTCAGAATGGGGACTGATAGCAGCAGTTATATACCCTCATAAAATAAGAGCTTTCTAAATGTGACTTGAAATTGTCATACCTTTGACATATTATCATGGTATTGTAGGTATTTTCTAGCTATTAATTTCTTTTCTTTTTTTTTTTTTTTGAGTTAGAGTCTCACTCTGTCGCCCAGACTGGAGTGCAGTGGCCGGGACCTCGACCTGCTGGGCTCCGGCGATCCTTTCGCCTCAGCCTTCCAAGTAGCCGAAATTACAGGCATGCGCTACCATGCCAAGCTGATTTTTTGATTTATTGTAGAGATGAGGTCTCGCTGCCCAGGCGGGTCTCGAACCCGTGGGCTTAGGCAATCCACTCACCTCAGCCTCCCAAAGGTACGGGATTACAGGCTGAGCCACCGAGCCCGGCTGCTATTAATTTCATAGTTTTTTTTATTGCATTAGCTTAAGTGTCAGCTTGTCTTCTTAAGGAAACTTCTGACAGCATGGCTTGTCAGCTAAGTAGATATATGAAAAGATCACAGTTGAAGATTAGGCCCTGGATGTTTAAATTAATGTTTCTATTATCATGATTATTTTTACCAGATATAATACTGAGTGTGAGTGTATTGAGTGCTTTTCACAAACCATCCTAGTGAATCCTGACAACTCTATGAGCTGGTACTTATAATATCACACCAGATTATAGATGAAGAAATTAAGGCTTAGAGAGGTTTAAGCAATCTGCTCAAGTTTACACGAATGAAAATTAACTAAGCAGAATTTGAGCCTGTGTCCTCTGGGGGCTAAAGCCCATAATGTTAAATTCAGGGATAGTCACTGAAACTGTGACCCTCCTCCCTGTACCCCAGAATGAACCTGAGGGTCGGTGAGTTGGTTGGGATTTTCTAAATGTGAAGGGGATATTTTAAGCAAGGTGGTGAGATGATCTGCTTTATTAGTTTTACAAAGTCATTCTGGGAGCTGGGAAGAGAACAGATCATAGGGAAGTGATGGTGGAGGCAAGGTTCAGTGAGAGCATGGATCAGTTATTGCGGACTTAGAATGGAATGATAGCAGTGGAGATGGGAGATGTGGGTTTCCTTATTTAGGAGGAGTCTTGAGAAAGAATTAAGGGTCGCCCTTAATTTGCTCTGACAATAGGGACCTCTGCTTAGGGCCTGTTTTACAAGGTCCTGACTGGCCTCCTCTAGCCAGTCAGGTGAGGAGGCCACAAATTCAAGGGGCTGTGAATATCCAGAACCCACCCCAACTCCTTCTTGTCCATGTTTGGTGCCCAGGACCCTGTAATTCCCTACTCAGTTGCCCAGATACAAAGGGGCAGCTAAGAGGCACCTATGTGTTGCAGGGGTGGGAGGAGGTGTGAACAGAAACTGAACACAGGGTGTGGGGTTGGTGTGCGTGGCTGAACGAGGCCGATCTGCTGGACCTGAAGATAGGTCAGTTGTGGGGGCTGAGGGAAAGAGGAACGGGATGTCTTCTAAGGTTTTAGTATGAGCAACTGGGTGAATGACACAGACAGGAGATGCAGAAGAAGAGAGGCTTGTGTAGACATGTTAAGGGGGAAATGCCTCTTAGAATGAGGTTTCTGACACAGTCTCTGTGAAATTCCTCAGGAAATGATTTCTGAATGATGTTTTCTTTTTCACATATGCTTTCCTGTATCACATTTACCCCTGGTCTTGTTGTTCACTGCACTTTCGGAGAGCTGATCTGAGAAACTTCCCACACCAGCCAAGCTACTCCATTGCTATTCACTCTATTCAACTACCTCCAGACCAGCAATACCCACCAGGTATTCTGAGAGAAGGAGAGACTGAGGGGAAGAGTGAACTCCATTTCTGAATGCAAGTGTTACCTCCCAGGCTTCTCCATCTCTAGCGCCTTTCCTCTTTCTGAACATGCACATCTCATGAGGGAAACACGATTGAATAAGGATGGACTAATATTGGTTTATGTGGGGCTGGCCTCTGCAAGATCCAAAATATTCTGATGCTTTCTGGAAAATTCCTGTTGACTAGTACTTAATGAACCCCATTGCTCACTGTCCAGTCCCGCCACATGAGACATTTACCTCATTAAGAAGTGGAAGCTTCCTGAGACTGACTGACTGCACGAAGGCAGATGACAGTGTGGAAATAGATGTTTAATTACATGCTGAATCCTGGCAACAGTTTTCTCTGTATCCGTCAACCAAAAAATCTTATTTTTTTGTTTTGTTTCAAATGACGTAAGGATTTTTAACAATTATATACACAGAGGGCTTCTCACACTCCTGCACAGGAAGATCACTCCATTTCCCAGGCTATTCCTCTGCAAGCTAAGGAAAGTGTCAGTTACATCCTTCCCGTATAATTAGACATCTTCCCTCTCTGCTCTTCTGAGAGAGGCCTAAGATTTAATGAGTAAGAATAAGAGCTCTGGAATCAGACAGACCTGGATTCACAGATTAAGTTCCTCATCCTCTCTGTGTCTCAGTTTCCCCATCTGAGTTATGAGGACTCAGTGAAGTGATATAAATAAAGTACCCAGTGCAGTGCCTAGCAAAGGGCCAGCATAATACCCAAGTGTGAATGAATGCAGTTCCTATCAAAGATGTCCTTCTTGTTGTAGCTATAGCCAGTACATTGTAGTAGAAAACAAAATAGCATTTTATGTGCATGAAGAATGAAATTGTATAGATGGGGTTAAGGTTGATTTGAGTCCAAAGGTACTTACTGCTGGCTCTCCGGTGCTGCTGATAATTAGCTTTCATGCATTCTTTCTGTCCACATTTGTGGAGTGTCTGTGATATGCCAGTCACACTGCTGAACACTTTGTCAAATTGTCTATTTTCATTGTGATGTCTTTTTAAGGTAGGAATTACTTGCATTCTCCATTTGCAGGGAAAGGAACTCAAGTACAGAGAGTCTGAGTAACTTATCCAAGGTCAAACTGCTAGTAAATGGCAGACACTGCCAAACTCTGGTCTAAGTTCCCAAACCTGTGCTTCTACCATGAACAGATAACATGTTTGGGGAGGTTGAAATGGCAAGAGTCTGTTTACAGAAGAGCAGTTGGTTAAGGCCTCAATAAAGGATTGACATTTGAGCTGAATTTTGAACGATGTATGGAAAGGCTGACAGGACAGGAGAGAGGCAAGGTAGTTTAGGGAAGAGGCCTCAGTTTTTCCCATGACCAACCTACTCCCTCTTGCTACACATCCCCAAACAAGACTGCATGTCTGGGAAGCCTTGAGAGCAGCCTTCAGAAGGCACAGAAGCAGACCATGGCAAGTTGGTGAGAAACAGTGGTTTAAATATACTCTCTTCTGTGGACAAGGAACTTCTGAGGCTTTCCAAAAGCCAACTGTTCAAACTTGGAGTCAAGAATTAAATTATTCTTCAAGTTATGATTGCCACATAATATCTATTAAATTGTTTTTTAGGCCGGGTACATTAGCTCATACCTATAATCTCAGCACTTTGGGAGGCTGAAGTGGGCAACATAGTGAAACCCCCATTTCTTAAAAAAAAATTTTTTTTAATCCCATTTTAATGTGTACATTCCTTTTCACCTCAGTGAAGCAGAATGACTTTTTCATATTGTAGATGTTTAATAAATATTTGATTAATTGCATTCAAAGTAGATTTTTAAATGAGGAGAAAAATGTGTCCAGTTGTATCACTGTTTTTTATACCTTGTGTCCCTTTCAGTGTTGCCACCAGTGAGTCTTAACATTAAGTCTCTAAGATTTTGGATGGCAGTAAGAATTAAAGTAGTTTATTTTCTTTCTGTTAAGCACCAGCAGTTTTGTTGGAAAACACATTTAAAACTTACCTTGGGTAGGAAACAGTGCTGGGCACTTCTCAAGGCCTGCAGTTCCATTTACCAAAACAGAAACACCACAGTGATTTAAAGCTTTCCGTTCTCTTTGAACTGCTTGTTTAGAAAATTCAGGTTTTCAAGACTCCCAAAGCCATGGAACCTGGGGACCATGGGGTAGAGGTTTCACTGGCAGCACAAACCCAGGGCTGCTTAGAGTTCTGGAGTTATTCGTATGCAGGCATTTCTGGAGCTTGTGACAGCTTTACCAGCCACATGGGTATCCTGGCATTTCAGAAACCTGAGCCAGTGAGCCACCCACTTGGTCTTGACATTGAATTAGAATTTCAGCCAGTTTGAAAGCAAATCTCAAATGTCCTTCTGCATGGGACATCACATGGGCCTCCACATGCGGCGCTTTTATTTATTTATTTTCTTTCTTGATTCCAAATTCAAGTTGTTACTGCACAAGCTCATAAATACTCTGTCATTTATTTCATTTTTTTTTTGTTAAGGCACTAAGGGTAGCTTATATTTTATTTCGTTTTACTTTTACTTTAACAGCTGCCCAGTAAAAGATTCAAATAAGACCTAAAAACTGAGATCATCCAGGTGCTAATAAGCGATACCAGCATCCCTGGTCTTAGAGGAGAAAGGTACCTAGCATTAATAATCCCCTTCTTTTTTTTTTGAGTCGGAGTTTTGCTGTATTGCCGTGGTTGGAGTGCAGTGGCACCATCATGGCTCTCTGTAGCCTTGATCTCCTGGGCTCAGGCTATCCTTCCACCTCAGCCTCTTAAGCAGCTGGGACTTCAGGTGCATGCCACCACCCTGGCTAATTTCTTAAGGTTTTATTTTATTTTATTTTGGTAGATATGAGATCTCACCATGTTACCCAGGCAGTTCTTGAACTCCTGGGATCAAACAACCCTCCTGCTTCAACTTCCCAAAGCGCTAGAATGATGGACTTGAACCATTTTGCCTAGCTAATAATCTACTTTTTATGAGGATCCAGTGTTGACTTTTATAATGGTTTTTAACTTTTTGTCAATGATTTTTTTAAAAAAGCAAATGTCTACCCTATCTTAATGAGCAAAGTACATTATATGGACCCCCTTATATGTGAGACACACAGAATGCATTTGCACATGCACAGTGTCTGAGGGCAGACAGTGCCAGCTCTCTGGTGGTTTGTACAAGGCTGGAACAGTTGTGAAGGGAGACATGAACCACAGTATGTGTGTCAGTTTGTCACAGCAGTTTGTCACAGCCATGAACACTGAGCTTTATTGTCTTATTAAGAAAGAGACAGGTAACCTATTTAAGATGGATGTAGTACTTTGTGTGGGGAAATTTGATTTTTATACTAATCCCAGCCAGGAAATCCATTACAACTAGGATCTTAGATCTTTATCAAAGGAAAAAAACTTACATCCTCTCCCAATATCTACCCCCTTCCTTCACAAGACCTTGGAGTTAGCACCTGCTGGAATTTCATGCTGTCTGTGGATTTCACACTTGATGTCATCTTCAGATAGGTCACAACTTACCTGTGGAGTGGTTGAGGACATTTAGCAACCACTTTCAATTTAGAGGAAAATAACTAAATACCATAAACTACCTTACACCAGAAAGAATATGAGTGAAACCTGTCACCCCAGATAAGGGAGGTTTTAGATTCATGTCAGGAGAGGAAAAGAGATTTATATGTTTTTGGAACACTGTCACCAGAGGAATGTGATCTGGAAGAAATATAACTCCTCTCCAACCCGCCAAATCCGTCTGTCAAAACAGGAAGACAACCCCTGAACAGTTACTATTTCATTGTCATAGGTAAACTCATTTCTGTAACTTGCAAGTATGGCAAGTTATCCCAAGTTATCCCAAATGCGAGGGATAGTGACACACTAATTATTGGCAAATTTTTTTTAAAGAGAATCAAGTTAAAGAATTTCTAAAACAATTTTCCAACATGTTGTCTTCATTATTTGGATTTCTTAAGATTAAACATAGAACATAAACAAAACAGAAATAGTTGAGAAGTATTACTTTTAATTTTGCTGTTATTTTACAAATATTTGAATTTTTTGGCCTAAATTATCTGTGTTTTTTCACTAGAATCTTCTCTAATGCCACATTCATTGTGAGTGAATACACTATCATCTTCCTCATGATTCATCTCTAGGGTTTGTTTCTCAACTACAGAAAGGAACTATATTACTTTTTTAAAGGAGATAAATCTGGCAGCAAAAAGTCCACCTCATCTCTCTTGGCCAAGTGGTATAGTCTATTTAATGAGCCTTCTCAGGTTGAACAGTAAAAAAGTCAGATTGCAGTTGAGGAGACCCACAATTCATGTGTGCCAGCAGGGTCAGGAAAGACAGATATTCTCATAATGTTTACATAATGGGAGCCACAGTCTACCAGATTGGTAGATTAGTCCTCTTAGAATACAGTGAGGGGCACCAGGGAGGTCACCCTTCCCCAAGTGTTCCTCTCTTCTGATCACTCCTGGGACACAAAATGTTAACATTAGAGTGCTGGATATTTTGTTTTGTTTTGTTGGCAGGGTCTCACTCTGTCACTCAGGCTGGAGTGCAGTGGCACAATTATAGTCCACTGCAGCCTTGAACTCCTGGGCTCAAGTGATCCTCCCCCACTCAGCCTCCCAGGTAGTTAGGACTAGAGGCATTAGCCACTATGCCTGGCTAATTTAAAAAAAAAAAAATTTTTTTGTAGAAACAGGGTCTCACTGTATTGCCCAGGCTGCTTTTGAACTCTTGGCCTCAAGAGATTCTCTCATCTCAGCTTCCCAAAGCACTGGGAATACATGCATAGGCCACCATGCCTGGCCTAAACTGGACTTTTTAACAATGATATGCAGATATTTCATAAATACTCCCTGAGTAGTGACTATGAGATACACCCTTTGAGGTGCCAGCCTCAGTAGAGAGTCTTCAGTAGAACAAACAAGGACTAAAGATTAGAGAAGGAGGGAAAGCTTCCATCTGGAGTGACCTAGGAAACTGACAGGAATTTCCCAGAAGGGTATGAGCAGAAGAAAGTCTAAGAGAAGAGATATGTTCAAGTACAGAGGAGGATGGAATAAACACATGTGAGACCAGGTCTTGAAGGACCTTGGTGCCAGACTGAATATTCTTGAGCAAGTAGAGCTCAGAACTGACTTGAAGGAAGACAAGAGACAGAGTGAAATGAATGGAAAGGAATCATGGGTAGAAAGATCAGTTAAGAGGTGACTGAAAATCTACCAGAGTAGCCAGAGAGAGAGGTAGGAGGAAGAAAGCCCACACTAGGGTCATGAATGGGGTAATGGAGAGAAGAGAGACTGTGACAATGTGGAAGAAGGGATGATGGAGGGAGAACATAAACAGCAAAGAGACGAGAAGTCAGTTGCAGACATGCCAGCTTGGAGGTGCTGGCTGGACATCTCAGCGAAAATGGACTATCTTACTAGTAGACAGAAATAAGGACCCAGAGACCAAGAGAGCTAAAGATAGGGAAGAACCAACAGGAGCTGTGGGTAGAGGTCAGAGGTCATTGAGATGAGTTCAGGTAGAGGGTGCTTCAACCCAAAGTCTTCTAAAGTCTCCTATTTGTGGGGTAGATAACACTAGAAAGAATGCATTTAAACTAGTCCTAGTCATTAGCAAAATCTCTGTTATGACTTGGAAGAGGGTCCTGCCAACCTGTGAGCAACATCATGGTTTGCCTTAAATAAGGAAAGCCGAACCTAGAGCCTGGGCTTCTGCTAAGGCTATGGAATATGGAAACAGATATGGATGAGTTAGACTTGGGGCCATAGATACTACGGGGGTATTGTGATGTCCATCAAGCCCTAGGGTGGGGAGAGGCAGAGGGAGATCTTCCTACAGAGGCGAAAAGGACTGCTTCACAGTTCTGTCATCAGACCAGTGGGGGAGAGGGGCAGGGAGCAGAAGGGATAAAGAAATTAAAGGTAAATCAGCTACCCATCCTTCATAACCCCGGCACTTCCATCCTTCCAACTTTAAAGGTTTTCTGCTTCTATAGCAAGAATAAATGTGGGCTTCTTATCGTGCCAAATTGTGAGGTCTCAGAAACTCTAAGGTACATTTATTTCAACATCAGAAGACCTGAATGCATGTCCCAGCTCCACTACTGGATTGTAATCGAGCTTGTCTTATTCTCCTTGGTATATCTGTTCCTAGTAGTGAAGTAACCTTGAACAAGTAGCTGGATGTTTCTGACCTTATGTGTCCTCATTTGTGCAATGGGGGAATAATATGTCATAGGCAAGGTCAGTTGACATAATGTATGCGAAAGGACCTTGAAAATTGTCATTCATTATGCAAATCCTAGTTGTGTGAAGTTCCTGTTACCCCTGAGAAACTCAAGAAAAGAAAACAATTCCGTATTAAATGGGCTTCTTTATGGGATGATGGGGATGAGCAGGTACACATTTGCTTTCCTTTACACCCCTGCTAATGAGATGTTCCACCTAACATTTTTTCTGTACCCCACCTTCCCTATTTGTATTATTAAACTAACAAACCAACCCAGAGGGTTTGGGCACCTGTCCACAGTGGGCAGCAAAACCCCACCCAGCTTTCCCACAGAGACTTCCCATCCCTCAGAGCTGGTTCATGGGTGAGTGAGGCCGGCACTAAGGTTAGCAATATCCCCACAGCTTTGGTAGAAAGATTGGGAATGCAAGATGGGATGCGACAGAGAGGAAGAGGCCAGGGCTTGGTTGTGGTGTGAAAGAATTAACAGACCAATGCTTCTTCTCAGGACTTCATGGCCTTTTGTGGTCTCATTCAACCCTGTGTCCCACAATACCTTCACATGGTACTTGTCATATAATAATAGGTCATTAATAAGCATTTGTTAGATGGATGAAAAGAGGAAACAAATGAAAGGAACTCCTGATCCCAACCTGCACAACTTATCTGCTGATGACAAAATAGGCCCAGGTGAACCCCAGGTTAATAGTGTGGGTCACTGTAAGTAATGAGGAGACCACAGTTGCCAGAGTCTGTATGAAGGACATCAATGGGGCGCTAAGAAGCTGTGCACCATTAAGATAACATTCTAAATGCTTGGAGTGGGAAGGGTGAGCTTATTAAAGAACACACACAGTTTTATTGGTTTGCTCAGACTGTTATAACAAATATCACAGACTGGGTTCCTTAAACAACAGAAATGTATTTCCTCACAATTCTGGAGGGAGGAAGTCTGAGGTCAAGGTGTCAGCAGGATTGTTTCCTCTGAGGCCTCTCTCCTTGGCTTGCAGATGGCCATCTCCCTGTGTCCTCACATGATCTTCCCTCTGTGTGTGTCTGTGTCCTAATCCCTTCTTTAAGAACACCGGTCATATTGGCTTAGGGTCCACCCATATGACCTCATTTTAACTTGATTCCTGCCAAGTACAGTCACATTCTGAGGTGCTGGGCTTTAGGACTTCAACATATAAATTTGGAGGAGGACTTATATAATTCAACCCATAACAATCAAAAATAGTATGATAAACAGGTAATTCTTACTTAAAGTATATATTTTGAATGCTAGATGTTTTCTATTTGAAGATTTTGCAAGAAGATAAATTCTTCACACACTGTTATTCACAATGGATTTTATGTTTACACCATTTTTTTATGTTTTAGGTCCTCCTGGCCCCAGGGGCCCAAAAGGTGACAGAGGATCCCAGGGATCTCCTGGTCCGACTGGCAGCAAGGGACAGAAAGGAGAGAAGGGGGAGCCTGGTCCACCTGGCCCCGCTGGAGAGAGGGGCCCAACTGGACCTGTTGGCCCCCCTGGAGAGCGCGGCAGCAAAGGCTCCAAAGGCTCTCCCGGTGCCAAAGGCTCCCGTGGGTCCCCCGGAAAGCCTGGCCCTCAGGGGCCCAGTGGGGACCCAGGTCCTCCAGGCCCGCCTGGCAAAGATGGACTCCCCGGCCCCCAGGGCCCTCCTGGCTTTCAGGGCCTGCAGGGCACTGTTGGGGAGCCTGGGGTGCCTGGACCTCGGGGGCTGCCAGGCTTGCCTGGGGTGCCAGGCATGCCAGGCCCCAAGGGTCCCCCTGGCCCCCCTGGCCCATCAGGGGCAGTGGTGCCCCTGGCCCTACAGAACGAGCCAACCCCAGTGCCAGAGGCCAATGGTAAGTCTGGGCCCTCCCTCTTCTGGGGGGACAAGGCAGTGGGTACTCAAGACTGAGCCAACCCCCAGCATGCATTCCCCCCCACCCAATTTTATTTGGCATTGAAGGCATCATGAGGGGCAGTATATGGCCTCTGCTGCTGTAACATTCCTCCATGCTTGGACACATGTGTTTCTCTTTAAACACCATCAGGTTCCTTAGCGCTTGTTGATTTGAAGGAGTCAGCCCTCAGAAGACAAACACATTTCCTTCATGGAAGCCTGTGACTGGTGGTTCCGAACACCCTTTCCCCACTTTATATTCACACTCTGGCCATAGACCACTCCCTCAGTTAACCCCACCAATTTGCAGATGGAACTTTTTGTGGTTGATGCCCAGATTTCACTTTTTTTTTTTTTGAAAAGGTGGTATTATGATGCCTTCTAGTCTTTTGATGATTAAATCTTTGGCAAAACTCAACTTTTTGGTCAGCATCCAAGCCTATTTTTCTCTCATTTGTCCCAGCCCTGATTCCACTTGATTTTTTTCAGCAAGACTCAGGTTCTCTTTGTTGATCCATGAGCCCAGTTTGGGTTCTGAGTTCTCACATCCAGTTATTTATAGGTTCCACATGATTCCAGACTGATGGCGAACATCGCCTGCCCTGCTTTTTGTTGTTGTTTCTGTTATTTCTGTCATTGTAAAGGCTAATCCAGATGCAGAACAACAAAGACCCAGTCAGAGATATTTCCCAGATTTTGTGGTTTTTGACTACTGTGTGCCCAGCAGTCCATTCTTCTGGGCTAGTCTTTGCTCTGAGCATGTCCACAAATGTCAGTCACAGGCTCCACAGGTGGGCGTTTGGGCTGCTCCTGGCGAGGCCTTACTTTGGCCTCTTAAATACAGCTGAAGAAAGGCAGAATACTTTCTGTGTTTTTTTAAATCAGTGTTTTTAACTTTTGCATTCCTAGGCTGCCCGCCTCACTGGAAGAACTTCACAGACAAATGTTACTATTTTTCGATTGAGAAAGAAATTTTTGAGGATGCAAAGCTTTTCTGTGAAGACAAGTCTTCACATCTCGTTTTCATAAACACGAGAGAGGAACAGGTATGTTTGCTGCATATTTGGTTGAGGGAAACTATAATTTAAAGCTAGTTTGCATCTGGAAATTGCATGCTTGTTGGGGATTCAGAGATGAATTCCTAGTTACATAAACACGGGAGGCGACATTATGGAGATTTTGGTTTTACCCAGTGGCTAGAAGCATGCATGGCATTGGAATTAAATCCTTATACACTTTCACCTGGAAGAGGCTGCCCATTAGGCCGGGAGATGTGTGGCTCCTCCCAGTGGCTGTCCAGAGAATGATAATGCAAATAAGAAGCTTGAGGGCCGCCACCAGTCACCTGTGGAGACTGAGGCAGAGGCATGAGCACTATAGGAGTGGGGTGGGGTACAAGGAACTGGGCATGGCCCAAGAGGGGTTGAGAAGAGCAAGAAGGCCAAGGGGGCAGAGTCCACACTTGATAATGATAGCAACCATTCATTAGACCCCTACTGTGTGCCAGGTTCTGTACGACTGCTTTCTCCCTTAAACCTCACAGCAACCCTAGAACACAGGTATTATGATCCTCATTTTATAGATAAGAAAACTGAGGCCCAACAAGGTATATGCAGTAAGTGCAGAGCTAAGACTGAAACCAAAGCTTGTCTAGCACAATCTTTCTTTGGTGCCACACCATTCCAATGACTTCCCTTTCCCTAAGTTATCTCCAACAGACACAGCCCTGCAAACAGATGTTTCCCATAATAGTTGACTGAAACGAGCACATGGAGGAGAGTGATCAAGCACCCGGACTTTAGAATATACAGACCTGGTCCCAGTCCCAACTCAGCCACTACTCATTTATGTTACCTGGGTTGTTAGAGAGACTTGAAGACACACAGCATGCAGCACACTGCACATGAGGCCTGGCCCAGAGGAGGAACTCAGTAGTACCATGGCTATTCCTATCCTAGGACGTGGGAGGGATGGGTGGTAGGAGGGAAACAAGGGGAATTCATTGGGTTGCCTGAGTGATTTAGAGGAAGAGCTTCACTTTCACATCACTTGTAAACTTGTGAGAGGAAAAAAGTCAGAGCCCTAATAAAAGTGCAAAACAAAACAAGTCCATAAAAATGCAGACAGCCAAAGCAGTGTACAAATTCTGACTAACATCCTCTTTTAAATTGTCTTTTTCTTCCAAATGTTTTTTTAAAAAAAAGTCCCTCAGACATCTATTCTGAGAAATAGTAATGTACCATTACTGGCTTGTTTTTCAGCAATGGATAAAAAAGCAGATGGTGGGGAGAGATAGCCACTGGATTGGCCTCACAGACTTAGAGCATGAAAATGATTGGAAGTGGCTGGATGGGACATCTCCAGACTACAAGTGAGTGCTTAGAAACTTCAGATTGGTGATCAGTCTCTCACTGTTCTATGCCTTCACCTCTTGTCCGACTCCCTACAGTTTTCTCCTTAATGACCTTGTCCTAGACTCTCCTCTCAAACCAAGGCTTCAGGTACCAGTTGCATATTTCCACTAGGGAAACTGTGGTTGACAGTTGATATGCTGTCAAGTAGGGTTTTTCTTTTCTCTTTTCATGGTGTGTATTTTTTTTTTCCATTTCTAAGGAAAAAAAAATAATGAGATTCATAAAACCACACAGCACTGTACTTCTGGCTGGGGCATTTTCTTTAAATGCTTCGACACAGGATAATGGAGCCCAGACAACCCGATGCATGTTCAGCCTTCACCCCAGGCTCGTTTCTGAGGGCTGGGGAGCTCCCTTCAGGATAACACTGTGGGTGCCATTGATGGACTTCTGGGCAAAACGTGATTATAAACTACAGATGTATAACTCTCTTACATATGGGAAGTTCAAGTGCATCATAAAGAAAATTGCATTTGTGGGAAAACCTTCCCCTAAAGGTTTGAAGATTCCCTGTAAGTCTGAAGTGACCTGAGTTCTATAAAAGCAACAACAAAGAAGGGAAGCACTCTGTAGTACCTTCTCAGATCTTCTAGGGGCACAGAAGCCTCCAAAGCCTCATCCTTGTGGGCAGAAGGGGGGATGTTAGCTCCTCCCCTAATCCCACCCAAGGGCCTAAAGATGAATATTTTGTACCAATTCGAATTTCACTTCTGCCTCTAATAGATGTGAAAACAGGCAACAAGTTGTACCAAATGGAAGAGAATTTGTTAAAAACAAAACCAAACAAACACCCCTGAGTAACTTTTAGTTTGTTGGAGACAGAGAAGCCAGGCCCTGCTGAAGCACCACCAGGCACAAGAACATTGCAGCATCGAAAACACCTTCCAAGCATGGTGCAGAGTCCACCGCAGAGCCTCTGGGCTGTTTGGTGCCAGTAGAGGAGAAAACAAAAGTGTTTCAGGTCCAAGATAGTCTCCCAGATATTGAGGCATAGGCCTGTATCAGTTGAGGAGGTAGTAGTAACTCAGAAGTGATGGAGAGACCAGACAGAGTTTTTAAAAATGTCTCTACATGTGTGTGCCTGTGTGTGTGCAAATGGGTAGACAGACTGCTTTGTACTTTCAAATTCTTCTCATAAGGAGCAGGATCAGAGGTCGTAGGTAGAAATCAGAATAAGGCCATCTCTTTAAAAAAAAAGTGGTCAAACGTTGAGATGGAACATTTGAAGATTTTAGGTCTGCTCCTAAGGTGAACTTCAGACTGACCCCAAGGGCAAGTGGGTATCTGCTGGCAAACCTGTCAGAGATCCTGCCTGCTCCTCTGCACCTGTCCTGGGGGAGAGGAAACTATGCCCTGGCACATGCTGGCACTCGGGAATTCACCTGGCAGGCCAAGGAAAGCGCCTAGCACAGCAGGGAGGCACTTTGGAGACTCTAAACAGTTGTGAGTGTTGGCAACTAAAACAGGAGCAGTGGAGGGCTAGAGGCGGAGAAAGAGGCAGAGATTTTTTAAAAGACTAATCTGCTTCTTTGACAGTCAGGAGCACCAGGATCTTTTTGTTAAGGGAGTTGGAGGGAGCTAAAACAGAAAATCCATCTTCTCCACTTTTCTCCCTGCCATGAATGCACAAAAGGTCTGGGTTAGACTCACAAAGCAATTCAATCTTAAGCCTTCCTCCAAGAAAAACTGGATTGGCCCATATGGAACGGATTGAGCTGGAACATTACTGTCTATGCCAGCTCTCCCAAGGTGAAAATTTCTCCTCTTCCCTGGGGTCCAGCAAGAATTATGTGATTTGGAAGGAGCGCACCAGTGTTGGTACCTGGGACCTGAGAAGGATGACGTCACCAGACACCTCACTGGGAACCCAGTCCTCAGTAACAACCACCCTGGAGCCTCCGGAAAACCACGGCTTCTGCATCCCAGCCACCACATAGGCTGTGCTTCTCGTTTTCCACCCAAAGGAATACGTATGCATGTAAAAATCCCCAGGATCAAATTTTAAAAGCAAGAATAAATTAGGCAGGCATATTATGAGGTCTCAATAACCAAAGGCTAATTTAATTTGACATATAATAATAAACATTGCACAAACTAGAAAAAGAGCCAGTGCGGGTTGAAGGGAGGGAGCACATGCTTTGGAATCAGCAAGATTGGGGTTCCGGGCCTTGACCCTACAACTCTCAAAGCTGCAAGACCTTGTGCGAGTTACGCAACCATGCAAGACCTCCATTCCCCCTTTATAAAATGAATTTAACAAGAGTGCCTATGTCAGTATTGTGTTAATGAAATAATACGTATACAGGGCATTTAGTACAGGCTTGGCACATGGGGACTGCTTGAGAACTATTCCTTGCTAGTATTGGTATTATTATTATTATTATTGTCATGAATATTATCAAATTAGTGATTATAGAAAAATATTGCCTAGAATGTATATATTTTATAATATCTTTATTGGGATGTCACACACAGTATCTCACTTACATCTCACAGCAGGTTTGTGAAGAAGACAAGGAAAATATTCCCTACCATGGCCTAGAAATGGGGACTGAGCTTTAGGCCCTCAGTGGTCTCCCACCAGTATAAACCACCCTCAATTACTTCTGCTTCTATTCAGACTCACTTTTACTGTCCTCTTCTTTGTATCTGTGGCCTCTAAGCGGTGGCCCATCTACCTCCCTTGCTCCTGCCACTAACGATGATTTTTGGACCTGGTGATTGTAAGAGACTATAATGAGCAATTGTATGCCAACAAATTGGATAACCTAGAAGAATGGATGAATTCCTAGAAATGTATAGCCTATCAACACTGAATCAAGAAGAAATCGAAAGTTGAGGCTAAGTTAAGAAGATTGCTTGACCCTGTCTCTACAAAAAAAGAAAAAAAGGAAAGAAAGAAAAGAAAAAGAAAAAAATAAAAAGACCAATAACAAAAAAGGAGATTGAAGTAGTAATCAAAAACCTCCCAAAAAAGGAAAAGCTCAGAACCAAATGGTTTCACAGCCTAATTCTATCAAACATTCAAAGAGGATCTAATACCGATCCTTCTTAAACTCTCCTAAAAAATAGAAGATAAACCTGGCACCATCCTATGCCTTGCCCAGGCTACAGAAGAATTAAGTGCCACAGCTTTCCTTTTATCCTTTTTCTCCAACACACACACAGCTCTTTTGAGATTGTTCAAGGGTATTGTGGTTACTGTTACAGAGGAAATAGACAAGAGATAAAAGGCAGTCTCCTCTGCCTCTTGGCCTCACCCTGTTTTTCATGCTGAGACCTAGTTGAGAAACATGGTGCTGGAACAAACAGACAAAAAGCAACAGTGGCATGGAATAGGAGCCAAAGGCTGAGGGTACACACAGGCTGAACTCAGGCTTATGTCCCATAAAACGTGCAACCTGATTCACTGAGTCTTAGGGCTATTTCTGCCCTGAAACAGGACAGGACCAGGTGGGGAAAAGGATGGTATGAGAATCCATCTGTGATGGCCTAGGATGACGCCTGGGGTAGGTCCCCAGGTGCTTTGGGTCCACACACCAATACAGTTTCTTTTTTTTCCTGAATTTTTATTGAATGCAATTTAGTATTTTATGATTTTCTTTTCTTTTTTAATTAATTAATTAATTTATTATATAGATGTGGGGTACAATTCAGGGTTAGGTATATAAACATTGATCATGCAGGTACCCTTGTAGATGAGGTATGCCCCTCCTTCCCTTAGCAGTTTCCCTCAACTGTCAGTCCCATCCCGCCTCCCCTGTCAGTTTTCAAATACTGCAATTTCTGAAAGAACTAGAAATTGACCTTCCACATGACCCAGCTATTCCCCTATTGGGAATATACCTGGAGAAACCCAAATTATTCAACAAAAAAGATGCTTGCACACGTATGTTTGTTGCAACTCTATTCACAACAGCAAAAACATGGAACCAAACATGTTGCCCATCAAAACTGGACTGGATAAACAAAATGTGGTACATATACACAATGGAATATTATGTAGCCATGAAGAATGACAAACATATGGACTTTGCAGCAACTTGGATGGATTTGGAATCGATCATGCTCAGTGATTTATCACAGAAACAAAGAACTGAGTTCCATATGTTCTCTCATAAGGTAACCTTGAACAATTATAATGCTACAATTTCAAAAAGAAAGACTAGAGAGCCAAGATAGATTACCAAGATTTTGTCTGCCAATTAGGACAAGGTTTTTAAAAAATCAGCAAATCTCAGCATTAAAAACAAATAAACAAACCAAAAAACTTAAAATTCTTTCCAAGAAGAGACAGTTGGCCATCTCACATTTACACACACACACACACACACACACACACACACACACACACACACACACACACACACACTCTGTCCTTATTATTCTCATTTCATTAGGTCCTGTGACAACCTCATTTCTTGGCCAGCACCCACCCCATGACTGGAGGTTGGGGTTCATTCGCCCAGAGTCCTATGATAACATTTGGTGAATTATCCTAGAGTGTCTGCCATGAGCCAGCCACTGTGCTGGCTTGCAGGATCTTTTCTAAAGAGTAGAGCAGCAGTATGAGTGAGAGGTTGTAATTGGGCTCCTTGTAAAAAAGGCTGGTTTCTAGGACCACATCACAATCAAGAGGACACATCAACTCTAAATGTGGATTCGGTGAAGAGCAGGACTTCAAAGGAGGTTTCAACATTCCTCTCTCTGTTATTGATAGAACAAGTAGATCGAAAATTCAGTAGGTATATAGTAGATACTATCAACTAACTTGGCTTAATTGATATTTATGGTAAATTCCACCCAACAGCTGCAAATACACATTCTTTTCAGGTGCATATGGCAACTTCACCAAGATAAACTATATGCAGGGCCATAAAATAAGTCTTAATAAGTGTAAAAGAACTGGAATTATATTTATATGTCCTCTGACCAAAACAAAACAATTAAAAAATGACAACAGAAAGATATCTGTAAAATTCCAATTATTTGAAAATTAATCGACACACTACTAAATAACCCATAGATCAAAGGAAACCTTTGATCCTTACACAAAAGAAATCTGAAAATGTTTCACAAAACATGAAAACGTGTCAAAATGTGTGGAATGCCTAAACTCGTGTTTAAGAGGGACATTTAGAACTTTAAAATGCATATATTAGAAACATTTTTTTAAAGGTTGAAAATCAATGATCTTTACCAGGGTAGAAAAAGAAAAACAAATTAAGCCCTAAGCAAGGAGAAGGAAGGAAATAATAAAGACTGGAAAACAATGAAATAGAAAACAGATGAACAATAGAGAGGATCTGTGAAACCAGGAGCACGTCAAAACTGATCTTTCTACTCTTCAGGGAATAAATGTGGGTGTGTCACTCGGCAGATTGTCATTAGGACTGAGGGAATCAGACACACATGGGATGCAGGCTCTGCCCAGCTGCTCAGAGCAGAACTCTAAGACCTCTCTTGCCCACCTTAGCTCATCATATTTTCCGAGAATTTCCCTAATCATACTTGAGCCTCTTCTGTTCTTTTACCCACAGGGCGTCATTTGTTGGGTATATACTGTCAAGTAATAGCTTTCATCTTGGCATCACAAAGATAAAACCTGGGTGCCTTTCGGTCCACGAAGACTGCTCCATATAATATTATGCATTGTGTTTTTAGAGTATAGAACTGTAGAATGGAAGGGACTGAAAGAGAACCTTCAGCATCCTCCAATTCAGTAATAACCCATTCTGGTTCACACTTACGTCTCAGGCCACAAGAGAAGAATCTTCCATAATAGAGACTGTCGTAGCAGGAAAAAAGTTTACTGCAAAAAAACCACTTCTCACTACTAAGATTTTCCCGTTTTGAGCCAGGTCCTTGCCAGAAGTTTCTTGGCCTTGAAGCTTCACTCAATCACGTGGTTGCTGGGAGAATACTTAGTTGTGAGATTGGAAGGAGCTAGTCTCAGGATTGAGAGTATGTGTTCTGCCTCCATTAGGATGAAACTCAAATCCTGGGTGCCCCACACCCACTGGCTTTACATACTTGTGTGTATTTCCAGCTCACTGAAGCTGACAGTCCATTCATTTGAAGGTCCCTGGTGTACTTAAGAGTGTGAAGTCCAAGTACATGTATATGTTGCTATCTAATCACCTCTGTCACGTGTGTACTAAAATATGGGATGCAGGGATTTTCAGCCCAGGCTTTAGCCATTCTTTCTAGAATCAACCTATGGATGAGGTTAAGGTGCTATTTAAGTTGACATTCTTCTCCAAAATATATACATTCTATCTGCCATGTTCTGTTCCATTTTATTATAAAAGCATGCAGACTGAGGGGTTTTGCCACAAGCCACTCCATGTCATTTTAGCTTTTCCTAAGAGGTGCTTTGAGACTCTGGGTAGTTGGTCTACAAAACAAATTTCCCTGCAGCCTGGCTCCAGGTTGCCCACCTCTCATCCACACTAGCCCACCCCAGTCACTTCCACTCAGGGCCACAGCCTGCATTCTGCTTTTAGTTCTAAGGAAAGCTTTGAGCACTGTATATGAAGAATTCTGGTGATCTAGAAAAACAAATAGAGAAAGATGATCAAGATTATCTCCTTTCTTATCACTTGGTTGTCTTTCTCACTAGTCAATAAGTCCCTTTTATTTACTGAACTTAAATGACTTAAAAGGAAATACAAGAGGAAAATGTAAGTGGATCTTCTAATCCCAAAGAATTCATATTTATACAATTTTTCAATTAACTGAGAAAGCAAGAATATCAAATGTCCCATCATTATACACATTCAAGAATCATAGATCACAAATTCTAGAAGCAAAATTAGAATTAAACCTCTTCATATTACTGGCATAAATGAACAAAATGTACATCCACTATGAGGGGGAACCTCCAAAACTGGAATTTACTTCTAAAAAATTGTGAACTTATCCTTGCATGTTTAAACTTCAGTCACCTTCAAAGTACTTTCCGTTTGATGCAGTACACATATTGAGACCCTTTTTTCACTGCTCAAAACAATTTTTGAAGTTGTCCATTTGGATGCCTTTTAGTGCTTCTGTCATTTTTTTGTTTCACCTCTTCCACATCAGCTAAACATTTCCGTTTGAGTACTTTTTTTAATCTGGGAAAACAAACAAACAAAGTCAGTTGGGGTAAGATTGGGTGAATAGGGAGGGTGGGGAATGGGGACCATGCCATTTTTGGTCAAAAACTGCTGAATCATTGCAGTGCGGGCAGGTGTACTCGTAAATCTCCCATCATAAAATGGGCAAATGCATTGAAGGATTTTCCAAAAAAAATTCCCTGAAGCCTAACACAGCCTCTCACAACAATGCTAGCTGGTATACTGATGCTGATGGGTTCCTAGAACATTTGCCATAGATCAAACTGTTCAGGCATCGTTGACATTTCCAGAGGCGTCTCCCAAGGTGGACAGAAATACACAAAATTGCGTGCATGAAAGTAAACTGTTCTTCCTTCCAGCCTCGTCTTATTTGGCATCACTATAACAGGCTGAGATTTTGAATTCATATGTGTCTTGTCTGTTACGTACTTTTCATGAGAGCTGGAACTTTGTCTTTTCTCTGTACCACTGTGGTGCCATTATCTAGATGATACCTGGCACATAGTAGGGCTCTGTGGATATCTTTTGAGTGAGCAAAGGAGTAAGTGAATAAATAGATGAGTGAATGAATATTTTCTAACTCTCCTTTCTAAATATCCCATTTTTACTCTTCTCAATTTAGATAATTTCCTCTAAATTATGTTTTTATCACTAGGTTTATTTAATTGAGGTCACTCAATTTATATTCATTTTTTTAAAACCCCAAATACACATTTGGTGTGGGGGTCCAATTCTGCCTCACTGCCCCACCCTTTGACAATAAACTTCAGCAGTTCTTTCCTACTGCCATCTGGTTTTGCTGGCCTTATTGTCAAAAGATGTAGGATAAAATTGACTCCTCGGGTGACCCAAGGACACCCTATGGCAGATGAAGTAATGAGCCATTGTTTATGAGAAGCATCTTCTGCTGCAGATGTTCAGACCCTCCGGCAGGAAGCAAGTTTGTCCTCTCAAGCAGTAACCACAAGTTTATGTGCATGAACCTACTACTTAGACAAGATTTTGTCTTCAAGAATTGAGTCTGGAAGCACCTTTAATTTATTTGTGAAAATGGCGTCAAGAACTGTTATCCCTGGCAAAGCGCTGTTTTGAGCAGCGGTATCCAAGTTAACAAGCCCCAAGTGAACTCATCCTAAAGAAAATTTGTTTTTAAGAATTGCTCTCCCAAAAAGGGCAGTGAAATTTATGAGTCACTTTCAGTAAGATTAAATTACTGTTTCTTTCTAAAGCGATCAATCATCTACAACAAAGCCAGGCAATCATAACCAGTTGTTTGTAATTGCAGGTTCCTGTCAATGTACATCAAGGACCTCTCACTTTCTCTTCCTGACTCTTTGACTTGTTAGAGGCAAGATATAGAAATGCACAAGAATCCCTCTGGGTTCTCACAAGAGCACGTGTGTCCTCATATTGCATGCATATTCACACACACAGATACACACATGCCCAGAAGTCAGCATTCCAGTACACATTAGAAAGTCATTCACCTAACTGTCAAAGAATGATTCATTCCTCCAGCATTGTGATGAAGAAGTTCAATGAGTTGGTTTAATTGTGGGAAAGATTATAAACCTGCAGGGGTTGTTGTGTCACATTACCCATTACTCTGTAAACAGCTGCTGCTTATTCTGAATGAGAGCATGTACTGCTTTTAAAACAATGCATTTTCATTTCCGGACAAATTATGTGCTTCAGTTTTGTTTACTATATTTCTCTGCTGCTCTTGAGTCATGAAAAACTGTGCATTACTGTGCAAATAACCCTCAATTTTTACTTTGTTAAAAGAAACTGGAAAACTGGGCAGCCAGATAACTGGGGTCATGGCCATGGGCCAGGAGAAGATTGCGCTGGGTTGATTTATGCGGGACAGTGGAATGACTTCCAGTGTGAAGATGTCAATAACTTCATTTGTGAAAAAGACAGGGAGACAGGTAAGCAGTAGATGGTGTTTAGGGGGGAGCTGCAGAGCTAATGTCCTATTAAAGGGTGAGAGGTGGTTAGTACAAGGTCCCTGAATGCAGACTCTACAATTAGGTTCCAGTCCTGGTTCGGCAGCTCACTAGCTGGGCAGGTTATTAACCTCAGAGGAATAATAATATTATCTTCTTCATGGGGTTGTTGTTAAGATTTCAGTAATTTAATAGGCATCCGGTGGGGCCAGCTGGGACTTGATCACGTACCCCTGCTATGCTTCCTGTCACCCCTCTCCCTCCCACTTGGGCAGTTCGCTGAGCCGGCATATATGCAGCAGTAACATGTTTGTTCTGCTGCCCACCCTTGTGGCTGCCTCCTGGAAGTCCACTGCTGCGATGATTTTCCTTCATGGATTAGGATATACTGGGCATGAATGGGGCAGAAGACTTTGCAGGTTTCAGAAGTTCCCATAATAGTATCAGCCTGCATGCACCTGTTACGCCTGTTACATTAAATGTGAACATGGCTGTGCCTTCTTGGTTTTGATATTATTGGGCTTTCACCAGATGGACAGGAGGGTGAACCTGGAATTTAACAGGCAGCAGAAAATATAAAAGCTTTGATTGATCAAGAGGTGAAGAATGACATTTCTTCTAACAATTATTTTGGGAAGATTCTCTCATGGAGGAGCTTTATCTTTATAGACTGCTCTCGCCCTGCAGCAGAAACTGGTTGTGGTACTGCACTCAGCTGCTGACTTCCTCTTGGACTTCATTGCTGCAGGGTCCTATCAGTGGTGCTAATAGAGATGTTTCTATTCTCCAGTGCCATGGAGATTGTAACCCTTTCGTTCACTGGACAGTTGGTTCTCTTACTGTTGAAAAATGAAAAACATTGGTAAATCCAGCCAATGTAATCTTTAAAACCCAGGAAGGCATGATGCACAGTTCACATCAACAGGAAATGATGGGTGGCAAGTAATTCATTGATAAACTTCCACCTCCAATTGACTGACATCACTAAGAGGCCTTGTGTAGAAGTACTCCAGTATTGTTATAGAATAAACCTTTTCCTGTGCTTTTTCAAACTTCTAATGTTTGCAGTGTTAAAATGTTTTGCAAATCACACCAATGACACAGACTAGATGGTGTCTTCATATGAGAAATGTATGATCTTTTAAGTTTCTATACTTGTATTTTTATAATATGATCCAGAACACGCTATTAAAATAAGTGAAGTAGCTGACTTCCTTTTTCTCTAATGTAATTTAGTGAAATAATAAAATATGGCAATCAAATTTTATTACATCATTTGAAAATCACTAGTATGCTTAATGAAAATTTGTTCTGGTATAAATGAGAAGTTAAATGATTTAAGCAAGCTGTGACTTAGTCTATGGATTTATTTCAAAATTGCTTAGTTACCAGTATCTGCATTTTTATATGTGTTCATGTATACATAACGATTATAAAACATAAAGAGATCATATTATATTATTCCTAATAATAGGGATAATGCTGTTGAGTTTCAACAAAGAGTAATATTGCTGTCTTCAAAAAAATTAATAAATAAAAACTAAAAAATAATAAATTTGCCTCACATGTAGGAAGTACTCAATAAATGCTCAACTAACTGACCCAGGTCAATATCTTAGACTATTTTCAGTTTATTGTTCTTTAAGACAGGGCACCACTGTTAATATCTTTTTCGTGGCCATCCATATGTACCTAATTCAGGTGGCCTATTATTCAATTCACATGTGTTTATTGAGCATCTACTATAGGCCTGATGCTGTGTTAGATAATGAAAGGATATAGTCTGTGCTCCTTACAAGCTCATAAGCCAAATTGGCCTTTGGAAATTATCTTAGTTAAATACATGAACCTTTTTTGGAATGAGACTTGAATGCTAGTGGGCATGGGGTTTCTCTTTAGGGCAATGAAATGTTCTAAAACTAGATTAGATCATTCCAAATTGCACAACTTAGTGAATATACTAAAGACCACGGAATTATATACTTTAAATGGGTGAATTATATTTCAGTAAAACTATATTTCAATAAAATTGCTATTTTAAAAGTTGGTGGTAAACAAACAAATCTATTTTATTATTTTTGGAAGTAACTGAGGCACAAACTATCCAGATACTCATTTCAGAAACAATTATTGAGTACCTTTGATGTGTCAGGCATTGGCCCAAGTGCTAGGAATCTCAACACACATAAGGAAATCACTGGGTCAGCTGAGGGGGAGAAACACAGATATCTAAACAAGAGATTACAATGGATAGTGACAGGTAATCGAGATTTGTCATTTGTTTGCTGTATTTAGCTATTTGGGATTTGATTAGGGACTAGGCTTCTGCACACTAGGCTCCTTCAAAATGAAATTTTGCTTTTACTTAATCTGAATAAGGACTTCTAGACATTTCTTTGAAAAAAATAAGCATTGTTAAAGGATATATTTTAGAATATCTCCTTTAAAAGTACATGTTCCTTTTTTTGAATTGTACATGAACTAATACCCATTCCTACTTTTCTCTTTTAGTGCTATCATCCGCATTATAATGAACTGTGATGGAATCACATGAACACATTTTCAGATGGCTCTCAAGGCAAAGGATATTTCTTTCTGATTGCATCACCTTCTCACCGGATTGGGGTGAAGGGAAAGCACTGAAAACCAATTACTGAAAAAAATTGACAGCTAGTGTTTTTTACTATCTGCTGTTATCCAAGGACTTGGGAACTAAGCTGTTCCCCCAGTGTGATATGCTGATTTTCAGTGTGCACATGGACTGCATCACATAGATTTTTCTCAGCCGGTAACCATACAATTATAGAAATTATATCTTCCAAAGTATGAAATGCTCCAATCAGAAAAAGGCTATCATGGGTTGTTGAGCTGTAGGAAGAACTTAAGTACATACTGTGTAAACAGTACTTTATGTTTCTAAAACCCCAAATGTAGGAAAAATATGCAGACATAAAGATATATAGGCCAACTCTTAGTAATAATATGAAATATACTTAAAGAGCTTTTAAAACTTTGTATTTTTGTACAAAATATTTGCCTTTTACAATTATTTTCCATTTTTTGTGTGTGTCATTTTACCAATATAATACATGGAGCCAAAGAAAACAACAGTGGTAATAATAAAAACTCATAGGATTTCTTGTCAGATTTAATTCTACCCAGTGGCAAATAATTTTTTTCAGTTGTGGTTTTTAAAAATAATTAAATATACGTGTATATATATATATATATTTTTTAATGTGTCATTTCCTCAGAGGAGTCAGTCATGTGGAATGTCTAGAAATATCCTTGCAGATTCTGCGAGTATCAATCAAGCCTGAGCACATCTGTGACTCAGTGAAGTGGGCTGTGCCTTGAATCCATCACCAGCCAACACTCTTCATGTGTGCCTGGTCAGACCCAGAGGAGTGGTCAACTCAGGATGTGCTTTTAGTTTGTTTTGGTGGAGTCAGGAGGCAGGGTTGGGGTGGGGTGAGGTGGGATGGAGAGGCATCTGTTGGGAAGGGCAGAGCACCTGAATCTGGCTATCTAGAAGGCCCTGTTTTATGGCTGAGATATAACTATACTTGGTACCAGAGCTGATATTAACGATCAGGAAACTGTGACATCACATCAGCCAAAGATAGAGATGCCAAAAAGATAAGAACTAGCCACATGATACTTGGAAAATTTGTTTTCTTAAGTTGAATTCCGAAAACATAATTCCAAGGCACATGCATGATGAAATGTAAGAATAAAGTTTTGGCCACTTCGTTGAATTCTTATAAAAAAACTTTCCTCTGAGCCCATCTGCCTTCTACTCCTTGACTTACTATTGAGAAATCTAACATGAAAAGGGCTAAAATGAGGCATTAAGTACAACTGATACTGAAAGGTAAGGTTTCTATCCAACAGATTCCCTCTCCTCCCTCCTGAGGGTCTTCCCAGGTGGTGCTGCTACCTAACCCGAGTAAAAGAATAAAGACAGAGTTTGACTTTCACACCTGCAACTGTGTGGACTGTGCTGCTTTACCCGTGATCTCCATTCTTGCAATTTTCACAGCCCAGGAATGGCCATCTCCCCAGCATTTTATGCCCTGCTGTCCTGTTCTTATGGCTTGGTCAGTCTGGCAGGACCCACTGTTATTTGGACCTAAGTTTCTGAGGTCTGCGACACAAGGCAGCACTGGACTTCAGTACCTTGTCAGACTCAAGAACCTTTATAGACAACACACAATCCTCTTTTTCATGTTCTTCTTGTTTTTCAAATGTCAATTAACATTTGTCTTCAGAAGAAACTTGAAGTTAAATATCTGATGCCATCATTAGAATAGACAGTGTTAGCTTTCACAGCTGAAGTAGTTCTTCTCCCAGCCCTAATAACAATTTAATGAGTGAGTATTATTTATCAGGCACTGGTCTAAGTGCTTCAATCAGATGGTCTCACCTGATCCTCCCAACAACCCTATGAAGTAGGTCTGATTACACTCCCTACTTCACAGGGGCTGGGGCTAGGGGAGGTTCCTGGGTCACACCATCACTGAATAGTGACACCAGATTCACACCCGAGCTTTGAAAATGTTCTAATTTTCTTTAAGAAGCGGGGATTTTCTTAATAACACATTTAATAAACTCAGATGAATACCATACACTATAAGATGCTTCCTGTATGTATCTATATTTAGCTACTTATACACCAGGTCCTACTCACCTACTCATAACTGATGCTCTTGGAGAACAGAGCTTTAGTAAAATATGATGAGGTTTTTAGGCACCTGACTTGCTATGTACTATGAGAAGATGTAATATGTTTTTATTTCTAAATGGCTTTTGAAAGAATGAACGTACAACAAGGCAAGAACAAAAACTGTTTTTTCCTTCTTTATGACCAATGACCCATCAACTAGCCCCCACCCATCCTTCCAATTTGTAGCAGTTAGTTTAAGCTAAGGCAGATGACGTATAGTTTTAGCTGCTCCCATAAAACAAAACAAACAAAAAACATAAGGACGTCTACAGCCGTATAAATCAGGAAACATCAAGCACATGTATTTTGCCTCAAATGACAAAACTGATGTCTTCGTGAGAAAGTAAGCATGTTAACTCTCATGACTCAAAATCATACGATAATACTTTATTTGTGTGTTGTATGTTGCTTTTACATGCATTATCTCTTCTAATCTTCATGCAAACCTATTATCCTTGCTTGAGAAATGATGAAACAGGCTCCAGTTGAAGATTTTTCCCATGGCTCACATTTCTGTCACTGTTGCTTTCAAAAAAGCAGATCTGATCAGGTTTCCCATTCTTAGATTCCCAAATCTGAGTGCATCCTACCCCTTACTCCCAGCCCAAAATCTTCCAAAGGATCCCAGTTGCCTGCAGGACATACCTGCAGGGGCGACAAGGCCCTTGGCACTGGTTCCCAACTCTGTCTCCAGCCTTCCCTCCATCTGCAACCCACTTCCCTCGCCATGCACCCCAACAGCCAAACCACACCACATACACCTTCTGCCGACCTCTTTCTTCATACTCTCCCTGGATTTTCCTTCCCTGTCTTCTTTACCTGGAGAGCACCTCATTTACTCCAGCATCACTTCTTGTACAAATTCTTTGCCAACAAACTCACCCTAAAGGTAGAACCGACTCCTTCCATGCCAGAAGTTCTGCACAAAGTGATCCGGGTAATACAGAGGAAAGCTCCTTCACTGTATTAGATGATCTGCAGATTACATGAAAGTCCTAAGAATTGCTTAATTAAGAAGAAAGGTGAATGTAGCTGGTCAGTTACAAAATCTTAAAAGAACTGAAGGATGAGAGAAACCAAACAGGAGAAATAAAGGAATTCATGTTGCTAACAATTGGTGCATATATTATGTAACATATATTTACATATACACACATAATGGACATATGTATAAACGGGAGGTTAAGTGAAAAGAATCAGATGGCAAACCAGATTCATTCTCTTCATTCTCTTTACCCAAATATCGCTGAGTCAGAGAAAAGTTTTAGAACCTTTTCTAGGTGGCAGTGTGGTAGGACATTTTATTTCTTACTGTCATGCTTGACAGTTTTAGAAGTACAAGCAACTTTTCAGTCCTTCTACAATTTTCCCCTGTACAATAATTCCATTTTCCTGGGAGGAATCCCTTAATGGCATGGAATCATATTTCTAAACCACAAGGCAGATATTGACAACATTTTATTCCACTCCTCCATCCTTCTTCCTCTTCTCCTACATACCCTTGTTCAAATAAGTATGTAGCATGCCCAAGTTATGCTAGGTGGGCAGAGGGCCAGGAGAAAACAAGCTTAAGAAAGCCAACTTTAATTCCTCAGAGGTTTTGCATTTTTTCAGTGAACGGGTATATGAATGAACCGACTCTGTCCAGCCCTGCCTTCCATAGCCAGAATTGTATCCCAGCCTCCAGCCTCCTCCAATAACTTACTAGGCTTGAGTTTGCAAAGCAGAGATCACCATGCAACTTGGGCAGGAGTCCACTGTCAGGGCTGGGGCTTCTTCCAACAACTCATCCAGATAGGTCATTAAATGGGCTTAACCAAAGAGTCTCCATTTAGTCCTCTTGGCCAGAGATGGAGAACTGTCCACTGGCCAGTTTTCCAACATTTACTGCCAGAGCTTGCTGTATGCTCTAATTATCACTCATTGCCTGTACCCCACTAAATCATGCCTGCTAATAGTTGCTTGAAAGCTTCAGGGAGTTATAAATTTCTTAGAATCAATTCTTAGGTCATGGAACAAATGAGCTAGGTTAGACACAACATAAACAGAGTGCTGACTCCAGAGTAGCTATTATAGTACCTACTGTGTGTTAGGAACTTGACATTTATGCTTTCCAATCCCTGTGCAAAAAAAAAAATGAACAACAGATTGGCTAAATAATTTTCCCAACGACTGTATTTGAACCCATGGACACCAAGTTCCCCTTTATCATGCTGTCTTTTGTGCTTTAACCATGACCTTATTGACTACCTGGGATTTGTGAATTGTATTTTGTTCTTCTTGGCCACAACAAATCAGATAAGCCACAAAGAACACCCTCTCTGTATAACAGAGACAGGGAGTAATGTAGAAATCCTGATTTGTACATCTTAGATAAAGGCACTAGACCAATCCCGTCCCCTTCAATAAGCAAAAAGGCAAGAGTCTACTTGACTTCCGCAGCCATGGATGTCAAAGAGGTCTGGTTTGGAGAAACCACCCCAGATTCTAGAATTGCTGGAACTCTTCTCACTCAGCCCTCTGATTTATTTAGTGTCAAGTGAATGGTTTTGGAACCAAACAGGCTCAGGTTTGAATCCTGCTCTCTACTTTCTATTAGATGTGTGAGATGTATTCAAACAAATAGCAACCAGCACTCTTCCCTCGTCTCTCTCCTGTTCTACCAGCATCCTTCTGCCCACAAAAAGAAAAAATCCTGGCCTTGCTTGATCTGATAACATTAGGGAGACTTTGCTTTGACAATTACCACTGAGAATGCTTCCTTTCAAAATACTGGAGATGGATGTTTGTATACCTAACCCTGAATTGTACCCCACATTTTACAATAAAATTTTTTTAAAAAACTAAAATTATGATATCTCTGCTCCTTTAGACCAGTCAACACTGAAAAAAAAATAATATAGGTATCAATTTGTATTACTTATAGATTTGGCTGCTGAAACAAAGACCCACAATAAGAGTAGCCTAAATAAAATGCAGGCATCTTTCCCTCACACCTAGCTATAGGTACACAAGCAGCCCAGGGAGCATTCTCCTACTGTCTCATTGCTCTGCCATCCCTTAACTGTCACCTATATTTGCATGACCCAAAAGGGCTCAACAGCACATCCACATTCCAGGCAGCAGGCTTAAAGGAGAAGTATGGGGCACTAAATTTCTCCCTTTAAGGCAGAAATTGCATCCATCATTTCCACTCACATATCTTTAGTCAGAGCCTAGTCACATAGCCCCACCTAATTGCAAGGGAGGCTGGGAAGGTCTTTAGCCGGCAAGTACAGTCATCTGCAAAGCTAAAAATTCTATGACCACGAGAGACCGGGAGAATGGATATGGGTGGGAGTGGAGTGTAAATAACCTTTGCACCACCCACAGTCGCCACACTAATCCCCCTCCGGCACAACAGATTTCCTACCTTGCCCATCTTTGGGAGCTTTGGTGGATTAAATTACTGGTTCCAGTCTTCACATATCCCCATAGCCACCTCCTTCGCCGTTAACCTGGCAGTTCCCCCATCTCAACGAGAGGAGTGTATTTTCCTTCCCCTTAACTTAGGCTCAGCCATGCAACTTGCTTTGGACAGTACTGATGAGTGTTTTATAATCAAAGCCTTGAAAAGCACTAGGGGGGGTTGGGTTTGCCCTCTTACATATCTGCCATCACCATGAGAAAAGTTTCCCTTGAATAGCCTCTGCCCCTGTGGCCTGAGCCCTAGAATGAATATACCTAGAGCAAAGCCGCCCAGCAAAACAGACCTGTAGAGAGAAGCAGAGCCAGCCCAACCTTCAGAGACAGCAGCAGAACCCTCCAGCCAAGCCCAGCAACAATCAGTCAACCCATAGACTGTGAGAATAAGTGCTTATGCTATATACTGCATAGAGATGAGGGGGTTTTATTCAAATTAGCGGGCTAACAGCTAACAGATACCTGTCCTTGGGCTCTAACCCAGCAGATCTCTCCGTGACTGTTTTCTATTTGTCCCTCCAAATCCCTTCTCTACTCTTTCCCAACATTATCTGGGCTTTGGTAGGTAGCTCTTTATGGGTTCCCTTGGCTTCTTGCTTCCAGTTGGGTGTGGACAATGAGAAGCACTGGCAGGAGAGAGACTAAATTTAGGGGTATTTATTTCTCTGGCTTCCTTCCTAAAGGTCATCAGGGATAAGATACATCCCTCTACCAAAGGCCATATTTTCTGTCAGGTGGTCCAGTTTTCTCTCTGGCTCTAGGGGTAGCAACTTCCTCTTGCCCCTAATAATGCTTGTAGCTGTCACTAGCCCAAGATTCTGCACTATCCTTGGTTGTTTTCCCTAAACCCTGCCCACATCCTTGTCAATTGCCCCTTCATTAAACTGTCCTCAATTATCCAGCCTGAGTATGCAGCCTTCTTGTAGGAACTGGCTGACAACCCCAACCCACACCCACCTCCATGGCTCCTTGGAAAATACCATGTGAAAAGAAGCTGTTTTTTTCTTATTTTGGGGTCCATTTTATGAAATCATCTGAATTTCAGTTTCTATAAAATGCCACTTAATTGAAGTTCTGTGAAGAAATAATCATTTTACACCAGAACTCCACCTATATCAACTCAGCATTCTCTGCTTTACTGGGTGAAGGCTACCAAGAGTCCTGAATCAACAGGCACAAAGAATAATAACCAGTACCTTCATACAGACTCTGAAGTTTCTTCAAAAAAGAAAAAAAAAAAAGCCTAGAGATAGGTAGATGGATAATAGATACATATATGATTGATTGATAGAAAGACAGATGAAAAGATAGAAAGACAGATAGATACACAGTAGACATAATAGAGAGATGAGAGGTGAGAGATGAGAGATAGAGATAGAGATAGAGAGAGAGATAGAGAAGCTGTTGCTTTTCAACCCAGAGTCCATTTGAAAGAGTTTTTATTTCAGTGAAAAAAGCACTGCCCTCAAAATCCACTCAAGTCCTCACAGGACACCCATGCCTGAGTTCTAGATTATGACAGATTAGGAGGAGCTGATTCCACAGGACAATTTTTTTTTTTTTTTTTTTTTTTTTTTAGGGCATGAAAAAAATCACCTGCTTGAAGTCATCTGTGCTTACTTTTCAACTCTATAGCTATAATGTTTAGAAATCACTGCCCAAAGCCCTAGAAATCCCATTTTCCTTGTTTCTGTTTTCCTTCACAGGCAACATGGTCCCATGCATTATGTTTTCCAGGGTCTAGAGTAAGAATTAGTCCCTTGGTCAACTGGTCCTGGTGTTTTAAGTTGCTATTTTCCTCCTCCAGTGGGGACAATTTTCCTCCCTCTGTAATTCAGCTCCCTGGTGAGTACCCTGTCATAACGTGCACCTAGTGAGACCAGTGCAGGAGAAGCCTGTATCTGCTGGGATATCCAAACACAGGCTGGAAAGGATCTTCCTAACAGGGCCATTCAGCTCCCCAGGAGCAGATCTGCTGGGACGGCTGGTCCCAGCGACGTGAAGTCCTCACAGGAAGGCATTCAGCACCAATGAAACACAGGCAAGATTGACCACTGCCGCCTCCACTGTCGGAACAGCGAAATGAGCCCAGGAGTCTCATACTTGTGGGTCCAGCTCCCCTTGCTATTTCTGAGAAATGATCTCATACTTAGTGTTAGGGATTATGTGTGTTATTCCTCAGTAAGAAAGCACTACTTCTCATAAGAAAAGAAGACAATCCCCAAGATTAGCACTTGAAGGACAATGTGTTGGACCATACTGCCTGGCACACTCCTCTAAGCTTCACATTCTCTGGGGACCCTTGCTGATTGATCCCTGCTGTCATCACAGGCAGGGAGAGGAGTGCTGTTCCTTCAACACCCACACCCATGTACGGACCAAATCTCTTTCTGTTATTCTCTAAGGCACAGCAGAGATAAGATTAGAAATGCTTTACTCTAATGACTAGAACATAACAAAAGGCAAATAGCCACAGAGCACATGCAGTTTCTAGACAACCAGCCAACCCTGAAGGATCTCAGGAAAAAGAGATCTATCCTGAATTTCTCCCTCCCTAGCTCTAGGATGCCTCCAACTGTCAGGTTTTTTTTGTTTGTTTGTTTTTTGGTTTTTTTTGAGACAGAGTCTCACTGTCGCCCAGGCTGGAGTGCAGTGGCATGCTCACGGCCACTGCAGCCTCAACCTGCTGGGCTCTGGCAGTCCTTCTGCCTCAGCCTTCCAAGTAGCTGGAACTACAGGTGTGTTCCACCACGCCCAGTTAATTTTTTGATTTATTGTAGAGACAAGGTCTCACCAAGTTGCCCAGACTGGTCTCAAACCCTAGGCTCAGGCAATCCTCTTGCCTCAGCCTCCCACAGCTGTCACCTTTAAAGCCCCATCCAGGAGCACCACTTATGCATCTAGCCTCTGAAGTGCCCCTTTCCTACCTATCTAGGTGCATTTTTCACGCTGAGAATGCACTTGTCTCAGGTTAGTAGCATGAAGACAGACCTCAGCCTTCAAGCAAGATTCCAGTCCCTCCCTAGAGAGACCTGCGCCAGAATAATAAAATCTCAGTAAACCCCCAAACCATTAACAGTGACAGAAGAGTTGGGGGAAGACAATAGGAAGGGAGAGGGCAGACTTCCGTAAAAAGCCTGTAAAGGCGATACTTCACCTAAAGAAGCATCTCTCCAGAGGTAGACTCTTCTTAGTTACTGTGGTGGGTATTTGGGGGATAGGAAAAAGAGGCAGGACCACATTCATAAATGTAAATGTACCACTTTCACAACATGTTCACCAAAATTGATGAACAAAATACCAGAATATGAGATTTGACAAAGCCTATGTATAAAAATATGTGAGTATGTGTTAAAAAATACCTTAAAAGACCTTCCCCAAGATCACATTTAGTAAATTTAATTTCCTTTTTATTGGAGATGTTGACACTACATGAACTCTGTACTCATAAGGAAAGTCCAGGCCTGTGTGGTTGCTCCGTGACCCATCCCTACACTTAAAGCTAGCCTGGAGAAGGCTCCAGCTATCACCCTGTGCTTATCTCAGAAGGGCCACCAGAGGGAGAGGAAATACCCCAAAGCAACATTGGAGGCTAAGGAATTAGGGGGACAGTAGGGCAGGGCAGAGAAGTGAGAAAGAAAACACCACCCTCTTATTTCTCCCCTCTGATTACTGTTCTCTCATTGCCCTCTAAGCTACAAAGTCCTCCAAAATCTCACCAGTAGAAACAAAGACTCTTCACATTTTTGTATTATTATGCGGTGGCTTTATTTGAAGATTTGCTTTTACCAAAGAAAGGGTGACTATGAAGTTGGTAGAAACAGAACAGACTAGAAGGACTCTGGCTGGGAGCAGGGGGAGGGAAGAGATATTAAGTCCCCCCACTTGTCTTGCCTTTGAGCTTGGGGTTTAAGGACTCTGTAATACTTTTTTCAGAGCGTTTGGACTAATTGCTTAACAATGTATGTATAGATTACCACCAGTTATAAGCTGAATGTTTGTGTCTCCCCAAAATTTATATGTTGATGTCCGAACCTCCAGTATGATGATTAGAAGGTAGGGGAAGTGGTTAAGTCATGAGGATGGCATCCTCATTCATGGAATTAGTGCCCTTATACGAAGACACACGAAACTGCTAGCTTCCTCTCTTCTTCTCTCCCTCCCTTTCTCTCTCTCTCTCTCTCTCCCTCCCCCTCTCTCTGTCTGCCATGTTAGGATACAGCAAGAAGGCAATTGTCTAACAGCCAGGAAGATATCAGATCTGTCTGCACCTTGATCTTGGACTTCCTAGTTTCTGAACTGTGATCAATAAATGTGTAAGCCACCCAGTCAACAGCATTTTTTTATAGCAGCCTGAAGTGATAAAGAAATCACCCAAGTTCTTAAATCAGTCAACTTCATGTCCCATCTTTGCAAATGGAGGATGTATAAACCCTTGGTATATACTCATGTATTTATAAGTACACATATACTGACTTACATAAGAGTCAGACTGAGTGGGTCCAATTTACATTCACTGTGCTTGAGTACATTTGCATACAAATATCTCCTCAGCAATTATTCTACCCCTGTCCTGGCTCTCTCTGATGGTCCCAACATTGACTACTGGAAGTCTCTCCTGAACTTCTGAAGCCTTCAATTCCTTTCCATATTTGCTTGCTAAGACCACAAACTAGGTGCCTTAAACAACACAAGTATATTTCCTCACAGTTCTGGAGGCTGGAAGTCCAAGATCAAGGTGTTGGCAGAATCAGTTTCTTCAAAGGCGTCTCTCTTTGGCTTGCAGATGGCTACCTTCTCACTGTGTCCTCATATAGCTGTTTCTCTGTATGTGTCTGTATCCTAATCTTTTCTTCTTATAAGGACATCAGCTGCATTGGATTAGAGCCTACTCATATAACTTAGTTTTAAATTTAATTACCCCTTAAAGACCCTATCTCCAATACAGTCATACTCACATTTAATAAAATGAAAAAAAAATAAAGAACTTTTTTCTCCCCTTTTAAATTGCCAACTTATCTCCCCCCTCCCGTCATCGGCACACTTCTTGAAAAAATGGCCCAGATCTGCTACCACCAACTCCTCTTCACCTTCTCACTCTTTTACCCCCTAGGGATCTGACTCCCACTGTCCTCCTGAAAAAGTGCTCTTCACGATCATCAGTGGCTGTCTGAGTTTTTTAGTTAGAAAATTCAGGGAAGGCATTCTGAGCCCAGTATCTGTCCCATGTAAGTGCTCCCGGGGCCATTACTGTGCTGGGATCCTGCCCAGCCTGGCTTACTTCTTGCCACGCTGACCATAACTTTGTGCCTCCACTTGTGGTGATGCTCCCAGGGTCAGGACCACCTGCACTTGCAGAAAGAACCCAAAGGCTCAGGGCTGAACTCCTTAGAATTCAAGGTATGTGCCAAATGGCCCTTTCTGTGTGAATTCCCTGACTGATGGAACTAGACTAATCCAAAGAAACAGACGCTAATAGCTGCAAGAACAACTTAGCTTTTTAACTATCAAATACACTCTCTTGACACATTCCCAGCAGATAATCTCTCTGTTTTCCTCGATCAGTTGTCCCTTCTTTATGATGTATTGAAGCGTCAAGAGGCCCTTAGTCACTTTCATTGACTTGTTACTTCTTTCCTCTACATGCAAAATCGGTTCTCCCCCTCCTCCATCCCCCATTCTTTGTCTTTCTAGGACCTACTTCATATCCTTTTCTCATGGCCAACTTTTCCTCCATATTCCCAGAAAGGCATTTTTTCGATGTGTATTGCCATATTCAAAGTGGCTAGGAACTTCATATAATCACCGAAGTAACAGAGTCTTGGGACAAAAAAAAGCAGGGCAACAAACTGACTTGCTTCTAATATCAGGTGGTCTGGGGTTCACAGAGGGGCAAGGAGTTCAGAATTACTATATCCTTAGCTGGCTTCCCCAGGTAGAATGCTCTTTATTCACACCTCCATCCAATGAAATCCGATCCTCCTTATAAATTCTGTTTCAAATACTAATGTTCACCATAAAGACACCAATAGGAAACAATTTTTTAAACTCTCTCATGTCCCTTTAGTTCTTCCCTTAAAGCACTGACTTTCTGCCTGGTATTGAGGCAGGGATAGTTAACATAGTTTAGAAGTAGTTAGGCAGAATTTCTTAGGCAAGTCTAAATTAAAATAGGGTAAGCATTCAGACATCATTCTTATCTATACACGACCTTCACCCAACCAACTAGGCATATGAAACCTGACCATCTTTTGGGTTGGAATGTGGATCTATCAGTGCAGTAAATCACAGAAACAATAGGGAATTACCCAAAGCACAGACATGATATATTCTAAGAAAAGTCCAAATCGCGTGAGGCAATAATTTTAATTATTTAAAAGGTTCTTGTGACCTTAAAGTTCAAGAGATGGCAATCAAAACTCATAATCAAACACCTGCAGCCCTCCATTGTTAGCTCATGATTTTTTAATCATCATTGTAAAAGTTAAAAAAAGCTACTTGTCAAAGGCAAGCACACACCATCTCTTAAGGGACCCATACTCTCTCTTAAGCATGCCTTATTCTTTTTAATAGATTCTACCTTAAACTATTCCTTGGATTCGCTCTGAAAAATTTTTGTGTATGGTGAAATCAAAGAACAGACACTAATAGCTGCAGGCTCAACTTGAAGCAACATACAGACCCTCACCTGGCATCAATGCTAGAGTTACCTGAATATTTGTCAACTCTGTCCCTCCCTAGGTGATAGGCACCTCTTAAGGCAAGAGCTACGACTTTCCTATTTTACATAGTTATTGCTACCTGGCATAGTGCCTGATACACAGGATGTACTCAATAAGTAGGAATCTAATTGAATTAAGAAACAGAATCCTAAACTGATCTATGTTTTATCTGATCTTAGCTTTTCATGTTTGTTTCTAGAAGAAATGAAACAAACAACCAAGGGCTTGTCACAGAAGGAGAAACCAGGTTTCCTGCCAGACTGCCTCTCCAGACCAGGCATGAAACATTCTCAGCAGAACTGCTGTAAGAGAGCGCGTGTGATATTGTTGTCGTTTGGGAGACACACGGATTCCAATCACACGACTGACGACTGTCACTCTACTCTTTCCCACCCCAGCTCTGCTTCAGCCCTTTATGTAGTATGAGAACATAAAGCCAACTAAAACTCAGGAGAACCCAGAGGTGGTATGGGGCATATCAGTGAGGAACTGAAATGGACTGATCTCTATCAAGCCCTTTGCCTTGGAAACTTGGCTGTCACAGGATATTTAGGAAGCAGTTCCAGAAGAAGGAAAATAAAATAAAACAATAAAATCTGTCCTTCAAGACTATGGCAGTGGCCAGCCCTCCCGGGGTAAGATAATGAAGACTGCATCGTTTACACAACTAGGGCGGGCTTGCAAACTGACACCACTTATTTAGAAAAGTTTGCAAAAGTTATTTTTTAAAAATAATTCTTTCATGGGTTGCAATCGTTATCCTGTTTCTAGAGTTGATAGTCTTTTCAGCTGTGTATCTTCTCTTTTGTGAGTGTTTTTCACTACAGAAATATTGGGGCACCCTCATTCCCTCACTTAAACTCCATTTTTTACTTGCTTCAACCTTTTGCTATTTTCTTCAAATTGTCACCATCTACTACCTAGAGATCTCACAGTCAAGTACTATATATCCTTGCTGATGTTCTAGTCTTTAGAAACTTCTACTACTGTGAGGCAGGTTATTCAGTGCAGGCTAGATATAGATAGATGCAGGCCATTTAAATTAAAACAGAGTGATTTAGATGTTTTTCTTATAGGTACACCACCTTCACCTGACTGACCAGGAACATCAGACTTGACCACATTGCAGGCTAAAATGTGGATTTACCAGTATAGTAAATCACTGAAACAATGGGGAATTACCCAAAACAGACATGATGTTCTAAGAGAAGCCCAAATCTAGTTAGGCAATTACTTTAATTATTTTAAAAGAAACCTTAGAAGGTTGAGAGATGGTAATTAAAACTAATATTAGTTTAAACTAATTAATCTAATTAAAATTAATAGCCAGATTCTTGTACTCCACTACTCCTAGCTCATGATTTGCTTAATAATTGTTGTAAAATTATATAAAGCTTCTTGTCAAAGGCAACCTCGTATCCTTTCTCTTAAGGCACCTATGCCCTTTGGGCATGTCTCTTTTCTTTCTGATAAATTACATCTTAAACTATACTTGGGACTTGCTCTGAAATTCTTTTTTGTGACTGAGACAAAGAACCCACGGAACAACACACCATACCCCACCTTGCATCAACTAGACACCCAGAATAAATTTTTTCAGGATACACCATTCCGTGGGAGCTCTTCACAATCACCAACACCATAGTGGTGTATCTATGCATCAAGACTTCTAAGCCTGCAATCTTGTGCTGGTGGGAGGAAGTCCAGTGTGGTACCCAGCCCAGGCATTGAAGCAAACTACAGTTCTGGCAGGTGTCACTAGTGACCCTGGATCACAAAACCTCTCTCCTCCTCTTTAACTTTCTGGACCTTTCTGTGGTATTTGAAACTGCTGAAACCAAAAACTCCTTCCTTTTAAAACTCCACACCCTATCCCTCAGTGTTTGTTTCGCAGTCAGGCAGACCCAGCAGCCACCCTCTGTGCTGCTCCGCAGGGTGGTCTTGGATCCACTACTGACTTCTCAGGGCTTGGTTTACTTACAGGTAAGGGTGCATGGATGAGATTTTGAGATGTTAGTTAAGTTTCTCCTGTTGCTTCCTTGAACCCTTTCTCTTTCCTTTGTCATTTGGACAAACAACAACAACAACAAAAACCAGAATTATCAACTGATCTGTATTTAATCTGATCTTGAGATTTTAAAAATAATGTTAATTTCTAGAAAAAAAATGAACAGACAAAATGAAAGCAGTTTTTCATACATACTGTTCTCAGAAGGAAGGCAAATATGCTGAAATCAAAGAGATCATTCCTTACTTGTGAGTACCAAATTAGACTTTTTAAAAGACTAGAGTGGAGACAACAACTTGAAAACAAAGTTTTTTTGCTGCAGTAGGCAAGGAGGATGAGAAAGAAAATGATTGAGAAAGTGTTGAACTCCTGAGACTGAAATCATGCAGATCAGAAGAATTTACACCATGAACTAAAGAACAGGAAAATAAATATAAGATGTTATAAAAACGTTTTTCTCTACTTTAAAAAAATGAGTTAAGTGATGGGGGAAGAAGGATCAGTAGGGCTAGAGCCAAAGTTTAGGTCTCTAAAAAGTGCCCTGCATAATGGCTCCCTCCATAGATCAAAAATCTTGCACAGAAGGGGAGAGAGAAATTCCAGACAATCTTAAAAATAGATCTCTTGCACCAGAGACCATTGTCTGGCTCCCAAGGAACAGCTAAGGAGAATTTAAGTCTTACAGAGAAGCCTCACATCCAACAAAGATGCAGAGTGGTAACCTAGTGCTCTGGTGTGAGTGATTATGTCACCCTAAAATTCATATGATGGAATCCTGGCCCCCAAGGTGATGGCATTAGAATGTGGAGCTTTTGGAAGGCGATTAGGTTATAGAGTGGAGCCCTTATGATTGAGATTAATGCTCTTTTGACAAGAGACTGTCTTCCTGTCAACCTCTCTCTTTCTCTCTCTCCGCACTTACCATGTAAGCGCACAGCAAGGCAACGCCATCTATGAACCAGAAAGCAGAACCTCACCATGTACTGAATCTGCTGGCACCTTGACCTTGCACTCTCAGCCTCCAGAACTGTGAGAAATAAATGTCTGTTTCTTATAAACCACACAGTTTACGATATTTTATTATAGCAGCAAAAATGGATGAAGGCACATAGAAATGGCTGAGTGATTGCCCTGGTCAGATAAACCTCAGGGCAGCCTCACAGAACCATAAGCAAAAGCCTCCTGTGAGCACATAGAAGAAAAGGAACATGCTTGAACATGAACTACAGTTGCAAAGAGGCCGGGGCTTTGGCACAAGAAGAATGAAATGTATGATCCTCATAAACGTGATAGGAAACCAAGAGGACTATGAGGACTAGAAAAGACAAAGTTCTCGATGAGGGCTAAACTCTGACCTTTTTAATCACCTTGCCAAATTCCCAACTAAGGGGCCTGGGGAGAAAGGTTTTTAAACTAACCTTATAAAGCCGAGCTTGGTGGCTCAGCCTGTAATCCTGTGCTTTGGGAGGCTGAGGTGAGTGGATTGCCTGTGCCCGTGGGCTCGAGACCCACCTGGGAAACTTGGCGAGACCTCATCTCTACAATAAATCAAAAATTTGTGGGGCGTGCCTGTAGTTCCAGCTACTCAGAAGGTTGAGGTGGAAGGATCGCTGGAGCCCAGCAGCTCGAGGCTGAGGTGGCCGGGAGCGGCCACTGCACTCCAGCCTGGGCGACAGAGTGAGACTCCAACTCAAAAAACAACAACAACAACAAAAAACAACAACAAAGAAAACTAGCCTTATACAGTGTTTACTTTCTGATCTGATTCTGGCATAACGTCACATAGAAGGAAACGCTGACGTATTTTATGACCCTTTAACTCTGTCTTTTGGGGACTCTGAGCACCTTTTAAGACACTTATTTTCTCTGAAGTCTTCTACCTGTGAAGCTTCATCTACATATCAAGAAACTTGACTCTTATTATTCCTCAAGCTGCCCCTTTCCTTTACTGCTTTCAAAATGCTGAATAACTCTTGCTAACAAATTGCCAATCAAGAAATCTTTAAATCCACCTGTAGTCTGTGAACCCCCCACTTAGAGATGTTCCACTTCCCCAAGTCAAACCAATGCAAATCTCACATGTATCGATTTATGGTTTCTTTTAGTTTCTGACCTCCTAAAATAAAGTTACAATTCAACCATGGTAGGCACATGATCTCAGACCTCCTGGGGATGGGTATCATGGTCCCAAGGTCATTCACGTTTGGCCCAGAGTAAGCCATCTTCAATATTTTACAGAGTGTGGCATCTTTTATCAACATTAACAGAATGCAGCAAAGGCAGAGTGTGCAGGCTGAACCTCTCTACCCCTGAAATGGTATACAAGCCAACACTCCCCCCAGGAAAGTGAGGAAGTGAGAAAAGACATATTGCATTAATTGAGTTTGAACTATACTAATTATATTTAAATCTAGAAGTTACCGAGTTACCTTGAGTTGACATAATTAAATTTTCTGCTACCTGTGGAAATTGGGATGTCAGAACTAAAGAAGAGATTGACATACGGAAAACTGAATATGCTAACTATAACATTTGAACTTGCCAGATTTAAAATGGGTGTATTAATACCTATCTCACAGAATTCTTACAAATTTTAATAAGTTAATGTAGTAAAAGCACATTGCACGGTATCTGACTCATAAGATGCATGCATGGTCTTAGTTCCCTTCCCTTCCTTATTATTCTTTCAAGTTCCTGATGCAGCTCAGGAAATAATGTTTTCAGTTAGCCCAGATGCCTAATAATATGGACCTGGTGAGTGGCTGAGCAGTTTTATGGATAGACAAAAAGAGTGCCCACTCCTGTAAGAACAGGATGGCTTCACCCACAGAGAAAATGAGACAATGGGTACAAAGCAAGGAAGTAGTTGTGATCTTTAAAGAACTGGTCTGTCAAGCAGCTCCTTAACCCCACTTAGGTTCTTTTCAGTCTGTGAATCAATACTCTGAATAAATTACTAGATGTCCTCCCTGGCACTGTATTTGGAGAAGATCTCAACAGAAAGGATGCAGAGAATGGGTTATGTCTTTTCATGCTCAGAGGTCAGCATCCTACAGTACGTGGGCCAAATACAGCCACTGTCTGTTTTTATAAATACAAATTTATTGGAACATGGTGGTGTTCATTGGTTTATGTACTATCTATGACTGATTTTGAACTACAACAGCAGAGTTGAGGATTTGCAACAGAGATCATAATGGCGTGCAAAGCTAAAATATTCGCTATCCATACCTTTATACAAAAAATTTGACAACCCCTGAGCTAGAAGTATAACTAATTCTTCTATAGTACTTAGAAAGCATTTCACACTTATAATTTCATTTATTTCTGACCAAGCTCCTCTATGGATTAAGGTATTTTATTAGTTATAGCATTATAATGTTGTTATTATGTTTCCTACTTGTAAAAAGGAGAAAGCCGAGGCTCAGAGTGTTGATGAACTTGGTGCTAAGCCATAGAGCCTTCAAACCTAGGCCTGTTTCCATTCCACTATCCTCCCACTCTGCTTACAATAATAATATAATTAGGAGTTTTAATGTGACCTGTTAAGTTTTCAGAATGCAAAGAATCATTTTAAGAAGTAAAGTGGTACCTTCACCAAGTGCTCTTGTAAGAGGTCACCAACAATAGCACCACTCATCAGAAAAGTCCCTTTGCCTTACCCTTAGAAATGCTCACCCAGACAGAGGCTATACCAAGCTCATGCCTATAAGAAGGAGTTTGGTGGCAAGTCTTGAGGTCATGTGATGGCATGTGCCCTCAGCTACAAAAGGATCATTCTAGAGGTTTTCTAAAAATAGCACATGTATGATTGTTAAAAGGTTGAAAACATAATTTTCATATAAATATATAGGGGCACCTGTCATTAATGATGGAGCTAAACAGGATGGAAAAACGGTTTCAAAGTAAACAAGGCAATGACATTCATGTCTTATGTAGTGCGAAAGTATAGTCAGTGAAAAAAGGCTGCTGGTGTGAATATTTATAGTAGCTGTGTTCATAATGCCAAAAACTTGAAGCAACCAAGATGTCCTTCAATAGGCAAATGGGTAAACAACCTGTGGTACATGCATGCAATGGAATATCATTTGGCAACAAAAAGGAAATGAGCTACCAAGTCACAAAAAGATATGCAGAAAACTTAAGTGCATATTGCTAAGTGAAAGGAGCCAACGTGAAAAGGTAACATCCTGTATGATTCCAATTATATAAGATTCTGGAAAAGATAAAACTAGGGAGACTATAACATGATCAGTGGTTGCCAGGAAGGAAAGGGATGGTGAGGGGAGAAGGCTAAACAGGTGGAGAACAGGAGATTTTTAAGACAATAAAACTATATGAAACTGTAATGGTAGCTACATGAAATTATACATTGGCCAAAACCCATAGACTTTTACAGCACAAAGAGTGAACTTCAATGTACAAAACTTAAAAAAAAATAATTTAGGAAATTGGAGGGTTCCCAAGAAGGAATGTAATCATGACATGAGAATCTAACTATATTACAAATGTATACATCAACTTCACTAAGGAAGGTTGGGGAAAGGTGCTGATCTCAGTACTCTGGAAATGAGTAGGGCATCTATAAGAAAAAGGCAAAAGGACCTGCACATAAGCACTGTACTCCATTTGATATGGTGGTTTCCCATGGGGCACAGGTTAAGACAGAGGTATCCAACCCCAGGGCCCTGGACTGGTACTGGTCTGTGGCCTGTTAGGGAAAAAAATGGGCCACACAGGAGGAAGTGAGCAGCTGCAAGAGAAGCTTCACCAGCAGTGGCATCTAAGTTGTGGCATGCTCCTTACAAGAATCTAATGCCTGATGGCCCCCCAGCCCCTCGCTCACCCCATGTCTGTGGAAAGATTGTGTTTCATAAAACTGATCCCTGATGCCAAAAATGTTGGGAACCACTGGGTTAAGAGTTATGATACTGCTATCTTTGTATGCTGGAATTGATCAGTTCTGTTAATGGATGGTGAATAGTGGGAGTCAGTTTTCTTTCTCCTCCAGTGGTACTTTACTGATAAGCAATGGAGTCGTCTAAAACAACCCATGCAGTAGTGAGTTTGAGTTGGAGACATCAGTATGAACTCATGTTTAGCTTAACATAGAAATAGATGTTGCATATAGAAATATTCATATGTGTGTGCATATACATGAATTAAAATATACATACATATATTTCTGTGCTCCATCAGCTGAGAGCCTAAGGAAAAGAACACCCTAGTATCAACAAATAAACCCAAAACCCAGCCTGCATGGGTACACATACTAATATAAATAGATGATTGACTAACTTGATAAGTTGAGAAGAAGAGATTGATCTCCCAAGGAGAAGACTCCAAGTTTACTTAGCTCCTCCATCCTCAACAAGGTAAAACACTACTCCCTACTCGTTAGGTGTGGGCTACAAATAATAATTTCCTTCCAAAGTATGCAGAATGGAAAGGGAGAAGCAAAGAGTAAGTGTACAGTGGAGATACCTAACAAACACTATCTCAGTCAAGTGATCAAGGTCAACGCTAGCAGTCATCAATCATATTGAAAGTATGTACCCTTGATATACAGAAAGAAATTGACACTTTATCTCTGTGGTCTTTCTCCCTCCAAGTCCGTAAAACAAGTCTAATCATGAGGAAAAAAGTCAATGAAGTTCCCATAGAGGGGCATCCCACAAAATACCTGACCACAGAGCTCCACAAAACTGGCAAAGTCATCAGAAACAAAGAACGTCTCAGGTACTGCCATACCAAGAGGAGCCCAAGGAGACATAACAGCTTAATGGAATGTGGTACCCTGCATGGGATCCCAGCAGAGAAAAGAAACATTAGGTCAAAATTGAAGACACCTGAATAAAGTATGACTTTTGGATAATAATGATGTATCAATGTTTGTTCACTAATTATAACACATGTCATGCTAATGTAGTACATTAAAAATAGCAGAAACTGGGTACGGTGTGTAAGGGAACACTCTGTACTCTGTACTATCTTCTCGATTTTTCTGTAATTCTAAAACTGTTCTAAAAAATGAAGTCTATTTTAAAAAATAAAGATTGCTAGAGCAAGACAGCTAAATTATATACAAAACTGTTCTATAGGGCAATAGTCATAACTTTTGCAGATTTTTTTTAGCCAAACAGAAATTACCTGCCCCTCCATTGGACAAAATTCATTTCTAGCTCACCAAGTATCTTCACTAATTTCTAACTTTGTAGATTTCAAGCCACCATCAACATAGTTGTCAAAGTTGTATTCTCCTGGAGATTCCCATGGCCCTTAGGTGGGCTTGTGGGTCAACACTACAGAATGGCATTTGCATGGACATATAGTCATCTTTCACCTAAGGTTTGAATAATCTTATCTTGACAAACATGACTCATAATGCTTATACTTATTTTTTCAAAAAGTTATCATGACTAGCTAGATCTATTGTCCTTAAATGACAGGTCATGGCACTGTGGCATCTCACAAATCCATCGCAAACCTGTAACCAAATATTAATTGACAGATAAATTTCATTCTTTTACAACTTGAATACTAACTGTTGTAGACATGGTCAAAAGATGAAACACAAAGGTTAGGAGGTTGTGAAAAGCGATATAGAGCTATGTAAGACTTTCTGTAATTATGAGAGTAAAATGAATAGTTTTATTTTTCTAGATTTAGGGGTTATAAGGGCAGTTTTGTTACATGGATATATTGTGTAGTGGTAAAGTCTGGTGTAACCATCACCCAAATAGTGTACATTGTACCCGATGGGTACTTTTTACATCCCTCACCCTTCTCCTACCCTTCTACTTTTTGGAGTATCCAACGTGTTTTTTTCTCATCTCTATATCCATGTATACTCATTGTTTAGCTCCCATTATAAGTGACAACTTGCAATATTTGACTTTCTGTTTCTGTTATTTAACTTAGAATAGTGGTCTCCAGCTCTATCCATATTGCTGCAAAAGATGCAATTTCATTCTTTTATATGACTGAGTAGTATTTTAGTATATATAAAAACATATATTTTTACTGGGCCAGTACCAAAGGCAAATTGTATACTTATTTAAGCATGTGAGTGAAAGGGTAAAAGGTCAGGGCAGGGAAAAGCTCTTCTCAAACACCACAGGCTTGAAAATCTGCCAGGTGACTGATGCAATAACAGTGGACACTTTTACAGACACCATGAGAAGGTGTTAACCCTAGTAGTGACAGCACAGTAATTATTGCTTACTCACTTATCATGGTTTTGAGTATTTCAATCTTCTCAGGTATGCCACCAAAAAATGTTAGCGTTCAAGAATGGGCTGGAAACATATGAACTGAAAATCTCTGAGCTAGACCATTAATATGTCAAGACTAAGTGGAAGCTAAAAAGATGGGAGTTGAGTGAAAGGCTGATCGATTTTTCTGACCCTATCTGCAAGGCTTCTGCTTTCATAATTAGGCACTAGACAAAAACACTTCCGGGCCCATCCAGGCCTACGATTATATTTCAAGAAAAGAGCTCATATGTTGAGAATTCATCTCCAATCAACTGATCTCAGGAGAGAGAAATGAAGGGGCGGAGGGAAAGCAATTTTTCATCTCACTGAGCCTTAGACCACTGTCAACACTGTAATTATATTACGTTTGCTGGTTATTTTGGTAATTTATCGGAATAAGGTACATGGGATAATTTAAAAACTAAATTCAGTCAGTCACTTACAAAAACATTCAACTGGCTGATGTGTGGAGCAATAAAGTGTGAAAGTGACACTGCATCCAAATTGTAGCCATGTGTGACTTGGTCTTTTTATTTGGGAGAAAGAAAATGGTTAAGCCCTAAGGATTATATTTCTTTCTGTCACTCTGACTTGCAGGAATAATGAGTTCCTGCTGGTGACACAGTGGCCTGGGGAGGCAAGTGGAGAGGTGGTTTGGTGCACTTCCAAAGCTGTGTGTGAGCCTTCACCACAAGAACCCTGGTTCTGAGGGAAGGACACGTGGAGGATCTTGCTGAAACAAGGGCTGGGAGTACCACGTGTTTACATATGGACACACCTGAGATCGCTAAGCACTTTGCAAACATGAATTAACTTGAGCACCTTTACTACAGGGCAGAGTGCACAGTTACTCAACCAGATATTCATCAAAGAGTCATATAGTCACAACATAGGGCTTCCCTATTATGTTCCAGATGCTGTGCCAGGTGTTAGGGCCATTCTTGTGTCCCCTGGAAAGCAGGTCTTGAGACAAAGTCTTTACTTCTCTCCCCTACTTCTCATTCTTGATTTCACTCACCTTTGGCCAGTACTTTGGGCAGTTGGGTATGCCTAACTGATGGGAAGACCCAGAAATTCAGCCCTGAGTCCTTAGCTGCCACGGCCTCATTGAGCCATTACCGGTGCAAGCACCCATTTACTATTCACCCATTTACTATTCTCCCCTAAGCATGGAAGCACCACCAAGAGATGCCCCACTGAGTACCCTGGGTTTCAGCACACTCCATTCTGTGGGAGTGACCCTAGTTCCTCTTGGTAATTAGGATCAATTTCATCCATTAATGTAGTAATTCTTTTCTTTGCCATTTGTCCGCTGACATGAATAGCTTCAAATGACCTGGTAGTGGTCACAACTTGAAGTTCAATTATGCCTGGCTTTCCCCTGGGGGAACCAGGACCATTAATAGGGCAGAAACTAAAGTTGCAAGTTTGTAAAGCAGTGATTGTGAGAGGATCAAAACTACTTCTGCCCCTTGGCTCTCATACCTCTGAGTTCTAGTTATCAGCAACATAGTGCAATAGCCACTGTTTTTGTGCATACACTGCATACTGGAGAACAGCACCTTAATCCTACAAGCTATTGCCCCAAAGTTAGCACCCTAGCTGAGCCTTCAGATAATCTCTCCACTCTTCCATTAGACTACCTACTTCTGGCTGATCCAATAACTGATAAGGCCAGTGGATCTCATGGCCATGTGCCCAGTGCCACAGCATTGTACAGGATATGTTGCCTACAGATGAGGCATCCTGTGAGCCCCTGGAAGGTGGTATTCACAGAGATACATGGGCGTTGTAGGTTACCAATTATGGCAGGGACAATTCAAAATTGAAATGAATCTGCCAAGTGACTGGTCTGATCTCCTCAAGAAATGGTGTCATATTAAAGACTTGGTATTGGTTGGTCACATCCACAGAAATGAGAAATCTTGTCTACCTCATTGTCGAGAGCTTCTTCTGTAGTGAAGTTTCCTAATGGGCATTAATTTAATCTAAGGCACAAAGATACACACTCTGTGTACCCACAACCATAGGCTCAGGCTCATGCCTTTCCCCTCGATCTCGTCTCAGATCTTCCAATCTTGTTCCTTCTGGGCCTTGACCAAGCAGTCAAGGCATTCATCCTTGCTCCAGAGTCCATGCCAATGTGTTCTCAGGCCACTTCTTCCTCTTTATGAAGCAAACCACCAAGTATCCTCCTGGTATTTCTGTCCACTGGCATAATTATTTCTCACCACTTTCCTTAGGGCTACTCTGAGATGGGCTATAATACAGTACATTTTCAGCTGGCACCAAGATCCTGTAAGCTTTCTCTTCCCCTGTGCTTGTAAATGCTGCTTAATCTTCCTGCTGTTGAAGATTCAGGGCAGATATGTGATCTGAGTGAGAATCTTTGGCACATAAGTTTGTACATTTCTTGTCAATTCACCCTGAGACTAACGTTGGGCTGGGGAATGCAGTTTCTCCTATATGTTTCTTGCCCAATGGATATTCACTACTACTCTAATGACTGCCCAGAACATGACACCCTCTACAGAGCAGATCAGAAAAATGCCCATAGTGCCAAATCTCACTCTGCCCAGTTTTCAGAGGCACATTTTAGGCTGTGGCTGTTATTACCAGTTTGAAAGTCATTGCTATAGAAGAATGAAAAACCACAGTTTGGTTTGGGCCAATCCTGGCTCACAAATTGTATTCTAGCCAGTTGAGAGATTGGCGTTCCTAGGAGAATAGAAAAGTTAAGAGGTCTGCCTTGTGTTGATTTTTCCAGGGATTTATAAGTTGCTGGATGCTTCAAAGTATTGAGTGACTAATTTCCCTTCCTTTTTTCTAAAATCTCACACGGTGAGCATTTATTTCCTGGAAACCTGCCAAAAGACTAATGTTTTTCAGAGTTGGAATATTATTTTAAAATGTAGAGTGATGTTCTGATAGCAAATATTATCAATGTAAACACTTGAATCTGCTACAGCAACTAAGAAGTATTGCCAGTCAGGCACGGTGGCTCAAGCCTATAATTACGGCACTTTGGGAGGCCGAGGCGAGAGGATTGCCTGAGCCTGCGGGTTCGAGACCAACCTGGGTAACATAGTGAGACCTCATCTCTACAACAAATCAAAAAATTAGCCAGACGTGGAAGGATTGCCTGAGCCCAGAAGTTCGAGGCTGTGGTGCGGTGATCGTGAGCATGCTACTGCACTGCACTCCAGTCTGGGCGACAGAGTGAGACTCTGACACATTAAAAAAAAAAAAAGTATCGCCTCCTTTTGGTGGTTTAGCAGGTTGGGAGGGGAGAAAGAGAAAGACAGAGAGAGAGAGAGAGAGAGAGAGAGAGAGAGAGAGAGAGGGAGGGAGAGAGAGAGCACTTGCAAATGTTTCTGAAGTTCTTATATTTTTCTGAGATTCAGGCTTGCTTATGGGATGAGGACGGTCAATCCAGGACAGTTGGCAACTTTGGGTCAAAATATGCCTATGATTTGTTTTTAGTTGTGTTATTATACCTTTCAAGCCAAGGTGGCAGTCTGGCAGTGCCCTGGAGAAAGGAGAGAACTGGACACCACCCACACCTTCCTTTAGGGAGGCCTCCAGACAGCCTGGATCAGGGCCATGCTGGAACTGACCCATGCCAGGCCTCCCTGAGCTGCTTTGAATCAGAGCAACACCCTCCAAGTCAATGCTCACTTGAATCTATCTAGGTGCAGATGCAGATTTGCTAAATGGGTGCTTGTGCGTGTAGTAAGAAGTATCTCTGTCAAATCCATGATTTAGGTTGGAGGATGGTGATAAAACAGCATGGAAACAACTACCCGTTCTTGCCATTTAGTGAAGGTATAGGCCTGGCATTCCAAAAATGTGTTTTTTTGGGTTTTGGGTTTTTTTTTTTTCCAGAGTCCCTCTGTCACCCAATCTAGAGTGCAGTAGCATGATCACAGCTCACTGCAACCTCAACTTCCTGAGCTCTGAAAATCCTTCCGCCTCAGCCCCTCCTTTTTTCCAGTAACTGGGTCTACAGGGACTACACCACCATGCCCAGCTAATCTTTTTTTAAATTTTAGACACAAAGTCTCACCATGTTGCCCAGGCTGGTCTCGAGCTCCTGGGCTCAAGCAATCCTCTTGCCTCGACCTCTCAAAGTGCTGAGATTACAGGCATAAGCTATCTCATTTTTCCTATAAAATTGCTTCTTGAAAGCAAGGTATTTCATCTCAAGAAGTAGATGTGTAATTAACCTGGAATTTAAAAGCATTTTCCAAAAATAACAATATACCTTATTGTAAAAGAAACAATCTAAGTGTCTTGTGTATTATGAAATGCCTTTGATTAATAAGTCATGTTATTTATGAACTGTTGCAGGACCAACCTTTCAACCTACTGTACAAATTGTCAATTGATCATTTGGGAAAGAAACCAAAGGAGGAGATTTTCATCACACTAATGCAAAAAGACACACAAAGCATGACCCAGTTATTAAAAAGGGGTCAGCACTTTTAGCAGATGCCATTCATGGTTGAACTGAGGAGGCTCCTGCCAGGGAGCCTTAAAAACAAAGAAAATGATGGAGGAGAGGTCGGGGAAAACACTGGTCAGGGTAAGACAATGGTGAGATCAGGAGAATGTGAAAGGGGTCTGTCTGGCTCCAACAAAAAGACAAGAGGTAAAAGGATTCCATTTTTCTATATTCCTTCCCACTTTTGTCCTCCAAAAAATTTGAAACCAACTAGACAACATATTTAACTGCAAAATATCTACCCTTTCCATATATTTCATCAAGGCTAATAGTTATAGGAGGAATGCATTAATTAGGATAACACCCATTGCTACAATAAACAGACCCTCAAAAAAATGTATAAGTGTTTACTTCCTACCCATAATTTAGTATGAGGGAGATGGTCCTATTTGCTTGACAGCTCTCTTCCACATGGTGCTTGAGGAACCCAAGCTTCATCTACTTTGTGGTCGTACTACTTCCTAGAGTCTTATCATCTTCTGCCTCGGGACACTAGATTGGTAACAAGTATGAAGAAGTCAAACCTGCCTCTGAAAAACCTGGCTCAAAAGTGACACATAAAACTTCTACTCACAGGGCAACCCCTCGGGTCCTCTTCCACTGTGGGAGATTTTCTGTCTTCTCAATAAATCCTACTTTCAAAACAAAGCAAAACAAAAACAAAAAAAACTTCTCACAAACCATTAGCAAGAACTGAATTATGTGTTATGCCTACCCGCAAGGGTGCTAGAAATGTGGTCCAGCAGCAGGCCCAAGAAAAAGAACAGTCTTTTGATGAATAGCTAGCCATCTGCTTGGAAGCAAATAAATGCTTTATTCATCTTTGCATGAGTACTTCCTGCTGTGAATTGCAGGGTTAGTGGAGAGTAAACACTAATAAAACAAATGAATGCTTGAATGACTACTCTGATCATAGTAATAGTAATACTAAAAACACTAAGAGCTGATTATATGCACCTTTCTAAGTTATTTTCACATATTATCCTATTTAATCCTCAAAATTTTGTGTTTTTTTATAGATAAGAAAACTGAGGGACAGAGAAATTAAGCAAAGTGAAGACTTTTATTACTAAAAGTCATATAACTGGTAAATGACGAAGCTGGATTTTGAGTCTCGATCTCTTATCTACTATGTTTTGCTGCCTCCAAGAGTGTAATTTTTTTGTTTTTGAGTCAGAGTCTCACTCTGTGCCCAACGCTGGAGTATGTGGCATGATCATGATTCACTGAGCCTTGATTTCCTAGGCTCAGGCAATCCTCCCACCTCAGCCTTCCTAGTAGCTGGGACTACAGGCACACACCACCGTGCGCTGCTGATTGTTTGAATTTTTGTAGAGACAACCTATCACCAGATTATTTCATCTCTATCAGACTCAATTTCCTCTTCCATAAAAAGGGGGTAATATTAACACATCATAGTCTATTACTACTCCAAGAGTTAAAGGCTTGTGTTTACATTTCATAATATACTAGCCCTAAGTATTTTGTAATTCATTGACTCCTATGATTAATAAATATTTATTGAACATCTTTTGTGTGCCAGGTACTGTTCTAGATACTAAGAAAACAACAGCGAAGAAGGCAGCTACAGGAAGCACCCTCAAGGAACAGACATTCCAGTAATATAATTAGTTCTATTTTTATTTTCATGAGCTAATGAAACAAGACCAGAGGTGGATTTCACAATAAAATAATCATTTGGACCATGTAGAGGCTAAATTTTTATCATATGCTGTAACCTTGGATTTTTCACAGTAGTTCAAAGAGAAAACAAAAAGTTGAATTGAAATAATCCCACAACAGACAGATGTCAAACTGAAAAGAACCTGGGCCAGAAGAATCAATATTGTAAGCCTCCATTTTACTTCAACAAATTTATATTAATTGCTTATTATTAATGTTAGTTTGAATTGTACTGAAGTTTTGTTTTCATTTAATCTATACAGAGGGTACCAAAAAATATATACACATTTTAAGAAAAGAAAAAAACTGTATTAAAATTGTAGATGAATACAAGTTACATATATATTTACTTTTAATTCTATGGTTTTATAAATGTCATAAGCATGAGAAGTTTACATCTAATTTTATTCTCATTCGCTTAAGAAACATAAAATAATTTTAGTCAACATACGGGGTCTGTGGAGACAGTTCCCTTTAAAAGGTTATGCCTTATTCAAATTTAGAAAACCCTGGGGTAGTGGAATCAAATTTAATGTTATTCAAATCCCAGCTTCTCCACCTACCACCAGGTTATTTAATCTCTATCAGTCTGTATTTCCTCTTCCATAAAAAGCAACTAATATTAACATACAATAGAGATTGCCGCAGGAATGAATGATATAATGCATATTAAAGAGTTGCCTGGTACTTGGCATATCCTCAGTGAATGCTGATTCCCACTCCCTTTCTGATAAACTGGTAATGAAAAGAAAATATTTGAAATGGGAACTAATAAGTCCATCTATTTAAATAACTCTTCTTGAGAAAATGGAACCATAATTTAGCCTGGAAATTTCCAGAATCTTAGCAACTGGAAAATTGAACAACATGCAAATAAAAGGGGGAAAAAAAAGAGAAAGAACCATAAATAAGAAAGGCAATGCTTGTGTTACAAATCTAAACAAAAGTCTAGCTCCAGTTTTTGAGAAAGAAATGAAATGTTAGAGATATAATCCATCAAAATTTCTGTTTCCCCGTGGTATGCTCTTAAGCTACCTTAAGAAAAGACTTCTAAGAAAGGAGTATTGCTTTCTTGGTTTTGCCAATTCTGGGTACCTGAGTCCTCCCTGTAGGATTTTAGGGATTACTTTCCCTTATTTTTAAGACACTTTTGGTCTTTAAGTTTCAAAGGTGAAAGTTCATTTCAAGTCTTGCCCTTAAATACAGCTCCTATTTGATTTGTTAACTCAGGTGAATACTTTGTTCTCTTGGCCCCGCAACTCCAACTTGGGAGACATTTTGAAACTTTAGTAACTACTTCAGTCAGTTCTCTTCCCTAGTGACTTTATCCTTTGGTCAAAAGGGATGGACTTATTTTGCTGCTCTTGGAAGAAAGTATCACTTCTTTATTGAGGCTCAACCTAAAAACAGATTTCCACATTGCACTGAGCAATGGTTCTCTCTGTGTAACATGAGGAATTACCCCCAATCCAATACCCCATTTCCACACACACATTGTAAGAAAAACTTCCCAAGACTATGATTCTGTAACACAGAGCAGGAGCAATGAACACTGAATGGGTCAGGGAAGAATAACCACAACAGGTGATGACCAAGTTGAGTCTTGAATTCTTTCTTCTTTCCCTCCCTCCCTCCCTTTCTCTTTTTTTTTTTTTTTTTTTTTGAGTTGGAGTCTCACTCTGTCGCCCAGACTGGACTGCAGCCTCAACCCACTGGGCTCCAGCGATCCTTCCGCCTCAGCCTTCCGAGTAGCTGGAATTACAGGCGTGCGCTACCACGCCCGGCTGATTTTTGATTTATTGTAGAGATGAGGTCTTGCTGCCCAGGCGGGTCTCGAACCCGCGGGCTCAGGCAATCCACTCACCTCAGCCTCCCAAAGGCGCAGGATTACAGGCTGAGCCACCGAGCCCGGCTTTTTTTTTTTTTTTCTTTCTCTGTCTGAGTCTCACTCTGTCAGTCAGGCTGGAGCACAGTGGCACGATCACAGCTACCATAGCCTTGATCTACTGGGCTCAGTCGATCCTCCCCTCTCAGCCTTCCAAGCAGCTTGAACAACAGGTGTGGGCCACCAGTCCCAGCTAATTTTTGGATTTATGGTAGAGACGAAGTCTTGCCAAGTCACCCAGGCTGGTCTGGAACCTCTTGGCTCAGACAATCCTTTCCCTTCTGCATCCCAAAGTGCTGGGATTACAGGCATGAGCCACTGTACCTGGCAGAGTCTTGAATATAAGAAAGATTTGACTAGTTAGAGAGAAGAGAAAGACATTAGAGGAAGAAGCAAAAATATATGCCAAAGTTATTAGATATAAGAGGAAATGATTGGTAAGTATGTGAATGTGAGGAGAGGCAAACTGAGAAAAGTCATGTTACGTTTAATGACGAGGATGCATTCTGAGAAACACATTCTTAAGCAATTTCTTCTTTCTGTGAACATCACAGGGTTGTACTTACACAGCCCTAGATCATAGGGTTTTCTATACGCCTAGGCTCTATAGTATAGGTTAGTTTCCTAGGGTACCAACAAAATAGAGTTGCTTTATGGAACATGTAGGCAAATATAATACCTTAGTATGTGTGTATCTAAACGTAGAAAAAGTATATAAAAATATGGTATTATAATCTCATGGGTCCACGAGCATCATTTACCAAAACATCTTCATGAAGTGAAGTTCATATTCTGTTTGTGAAGAGATTTTTTAAGTTCTCTGAATCTTGGTTCCCTCATGAGCAAGCAGTATCTCAAAATGTAAGGAATAAATGAGACCGTACAAAGTACGAAAGATAATGATGACATATAATGTGTGAATAGGATACAGTAACATTATTAATATGAATATGTTAGTGTTCAAGGATGAAGGATTAGCAGAGTGAGATTATGAGCAGTTCTGAACTTAGAGTTAATTCAGCTAAGTCTTGAAAGAACCACTGAAGAATTTTTACTTGGAGAATGAATTGATGAGGTTTCTTTTCTTTTCTTTTTAACCTCTGAACTTTTTATTGGTCTCCGTCTCCCCCAGAAGGGTACCTTGCTCCCGCCACCTCAACACCTCAGAACTCTGGTGTCATTGGTCTCAGACACCAGTTTGCTGCCCACTATCCTGTGGGTGGTGGTCTTTTGGATGGTCTGAATGAAGCTGCTGCTGTCCAGGGCATTACGGAGACTGAAGTCCTCCTGGTCTTCCAGCACGTGGTGGTAGGTGGCAATCTCAGCCTCCGTCTTGACCTTGATGTCCAGCAGGGCCTGTACTCCTGGGCCTGGTGCTGCCTTCTGCTGGGATCTGTGCCAGCTGGGACTCCAGGTGCAGCAGGGCCCCGTTGAGCTGCTCCATCTGCATGGTGTAGCAGGCCTCCACCTCCCTCAGGCTGTTCTCCAAGCTGGGCTTTGGGTTTCTCATGGAGTCCAGGCCCATCTCCAAGGACTGCACCATATGCCTTAGCTCCATAAGCATCATCTTGGCCGCTTCAATCTCAGAGACCTGCATGGTGACCACTGTGGTGCTCTCCCCGATCTGCTGGGACCAGTATTTATCCAGCTCCTCTCGGTTCTTCTGAGCTAGCTCATCATACTAGGCCTGGATATCCACCATGATCTTTCTGAGATCCTGAGATTTGGGGGCATCTACCTCCACAGTCTACCCAGAGTTAGCGATCTGGGTTTGTAGGCCTTTTATTTTCTCCTCATGGTTCTTCTTTATGGAAAGCAGCTCCTCCTTGAGGCCTCAATCTGTCTCCAGCTACAGCCGGGCGACATTGTTGTAATCAATGACCTTGTGGTGCCCATTGATGTCCCTCTTCACGGACTGGGGCACGGCCAGCTCTGTCTCATACTTGACTCTAAAGTTATCCATCAGTAAGATGGGTATTGATAATCTGCAGAACGATGCAGGCATTGTCCACAGAAGTTGCAAAGATCTGAGCCCTCAGGTCCTTGATTTTCTTAAAGTAATTCCCCCAGTCTCTGACCTGGGGTCCCTTCTTCCCCAGGTGTTCCCAGATTTTTCTCTCCAGCCTCTTCATGTTGCCCAGGTTGGAGGCCAGGCAGTCGTTCAGCTCTTGCATGGTCTTTTCTCACCCTGGATGCCCCCCAAGACTCTCAGCCATCCCCCCGACCTGGCCCCCGGACCCCCAGCCGCCCCGGAGGCTGGTGGAGAGGGACACAGAGATCCAGGAGCCTGAGCCGCCAGCGCCTGCATAGACGCTGGCTGCGCTGCGGGTGGGCCAGAGCCTGGGCGACTGGATGGAGCCCAGGGACCAGTAGTTGGTGGAGAAGGTGGTAGAGCTAGTGGTGGAGCAAATGGTAAAGCTCATCGAGCCAGAGGAGGAGAGACAGCAGAACTCACTTTTCGGGTGAGGTTTATTTTCATTTAGGGAAACATTCAAATACAATGCTGTGTGCTAAGCCTATGGGGAGGACACTTGAATCAAAATGCTATCTTAGACTCCCAGTATACAAATTATTGCCACCAACACTCACAATTTAGTGCAGGACTTGTGCCAACTTCAAAACACACAATTCTTCACTACTTTCCACTTCTTACAAAGTAGAATCTGAAGTTGGGTCTAAAAAACAGTGTAGTGGAAAATCTAGCCAGAACAAAGAGGCAGATGTCTCTTTCAGCCCTGAGGGCAAAGTACTTCATCATCCTCCCAGAGGAAGGAAATAATGCATGCTGGAGTGAAGGTCACAAAACCTCATGAAATAATCATAATTTAATAATAATTTCCCTTGATGAAGATATGTATCACTTGTTTTCTAAACTGACATAAAGCCATTAGAGGAATTCCTTGAAAGAAAAACACCATCAAAGTCAAGATAAGCCTTTCGGACATGTGTAGCATGGAACTTCTGAGTTGCTCAAAATGAAAGAAAATGAAGTAACATATTCTAACAAAACCCTCTAGATACCATTTTCTGTAATGGTAACTTTCTTTGCATTGACTAAGACAGTTGAAGGTCAATACCAGAATCTACTTCAGATAGCGATGAAGCAAAATACAAAAAGTGTATGTGTGTGGTTTTTTTTTAATCTTAGTTTTTTCACTATACTACTTTGAAGGAGACATTTCCATGTAAACGCTGTCCTCTTGTGGTACGAACCAGTTACTTCAAAGAAGGTATCATGCCAACAGAATTCAATTTGTGATATGGCCTGAAAGAGACAAAATAAGTAAAATAAGTTAAATGATCATATTTTAATGGTTAAAAAAAGTTCATCCACAATGTTTTTTCTTGGCAATCTCCAGGACTTTATCTCTTTCCTCTGCAGCTTTTTCATGAAAATCAATTTTGCTTATTACATTACTGTTGAAAATTATAAAAGTAAAATGTGATCACTGCAACCCGTGAAAGATACTTGCTTGTTCTCTCGTTTTTATTGCCTGACACACTCATCAAATAAATGTTTCAAAATTTATTCATCAGTTCACTGACTGACACTTAGCATTTCCAGTTCTGTGACGTTGCAATAAACATCGTCGCACACCTCTGTGTATACACAACTCTATATGTATAAGATATCCTCTGTGTTTAGACCTAGAGAATTCTACAATTTCTAACTTCTTACTAAAATACTAAGACTATGAACAAGAATGGTTGTACCAAGTTACATTTCTATTAGGTGACTATACCAGCCCAACTTCTTCACCAACATTCATCTTGTTTTTTAACTTGTGCTAACCCAGTAGACAATAAAACAATGTCTTGGTATTGCTTTATGCATTTCCCTGGTTACTTTTGAGGGGTTAAGCAGATTTTTATGCTTCCTCTTCTCTATCAACTTCCTGTTTACATCTTTGGCCGTTTTTAACTGGGTTGTTTGTTATTTTCTTACTGATTTACAAAAGTTTTAAAATATATTCTGGACACTAATCACCAGTGCTATGAGTTGCAAATACCTTCCACCACTCTAAATCCCATCTTTTCAGGTTTGTTTATATTTGCTTGTTTATTTATGTATTTATATTTTAGAGTTGTGGGGTACAAGTGAGGTTTTACTATATAAGTTGCATGCTTCTAGCAGGCCCTCTCTCCCCCCTGATGTGGGCCTGGTGTCCAGTGTGTTGCCACGTGCCCCCCAACCCTCCTCTCTCCTTTCCTCCCTCCCCTAGCACTGTCCAGTGTCTGCCGATCCCATCCTTGTATTCACGTGATCAGTGATCAGAGCCCGCTTATGAGTGAGAACATGTGGTATTCAGTTCTTTGTTTCCATGATAGTTCACTTAGCATGATGACCTCCAGTTGCATCCATGTTGCCAAGAAGGTCATGATTTTGTTCTTCTTGATGGCTATGTAATATTTCATCATATATATGTATCACATTTAAAAAATCCAATCCACTTTCAGTGGGCATCTGGGTTGGACCCATGTTTTTGCTATTGTGAACAGTGTTGCAATGAACATATGTGTGCGGGTGTCTTTTTGGAAGAATGATTTATGTTCCTCTGGGTTTATTCCCAAGAGAGGGATTGCTGGATCATATGGAGCTCAATTTTTAGTTCTTTGAGAAATTGCCACACTGCTTTCCATAAAGGTTGAACTAGCTTACATTCCCACCAACAGTGTAGAAATTGCTCCCTCATCTCTCCAGTCACACCAACACCTGTTGTTTCTGAGTTTTTAATGACAGCCATCATTACTGGTGACAGGTAGTATCTCATTTTCTCTAATGAATAGTGAGGCTGAGTATTTTTTCATATGTTTGCTGTCTTCCTGTATATCTTCCTTTGAGAAGTGTCTGTTCATGTCTTTTGTTCACTTTTTAATGGGATTGTTAGCTTGTTTTCCTGTCAATTTGTTTAAGTTCCTTATAATCCTGGATGTTAGGCCTTTGTCAGATGTATAGATTGCAAATATTTTTTTCCTGTTCCGTGGGTTTTCTCTTTACTCCCTTGATGGTTTCTTTTGCTGTGCAAAAATTGTTCAGTTTGATAAGCTCTCACCTGTCAACTTAGCTTTTGCTGCATTTACTTTTGAGGACTTGGTCATGAATTTGTTGCCTACTCTGATGTCCAGGCAGGTGTTTTTCTAAGTCTTCTTCTAAGATTCTTATAGTCTGAGGTTTTACAGTTAAGTCCTTGATCCATTTTGAGTTAATTTTTGTATACGGTGGTAGGAAGGGGTCCAGTTTCATTATTTTGTATGTGACTAGCCAATTTTCCCAGCACCATTTGCTAAATATGATTTCTTTCCCCAATGTTTGTTTTTGCCGGTTTTGTCAAAGATAAGCCGGCCATCAATCTGTGGTTTTATTTCCGGACCCTCTGTCCTGTTCCATTGGTCTGCGTGTCAATTCCTGTATTAGTACCATGCTGTCTTGGTTACTGTAGCCTTGTAGTAAAATTTGAAGTTTGGAAGTGTGATGTCTCCAGCTTTGTTTCTTTTGCTGAGGATTGCTTTACCTAGTTGGCCTCTTTTTGGCTTCCATATAAATTTTTGTAGTGTCTTTTCTATGTCTGTGAAAAATAATGTTGGCAATTTGATAGGGATTGCATTGAATCTGTAGATTACCTGGAATAGGATGAACATCTTGACAATATTGATTTTTCCAGTCCATGAGAATGGTATGTGTTTCCATTTGTTTGTGTCATCTTTGACTTCTTTTTTAGTTCTCATTGTAAAGGTCGCTTCTTTGGTTAGATGAATGCCAAGGTATTTTTGTGTATGTGTGGTTTGTGAATGGAATCATTTTTTATTTGGTTCTCAGCCTGCTTATTGTTGTTTTATAGAAAGGCAACTGTCTTTTGTGCATTGATTTTGTATCCTGAAACTTTACCAAAGTCATTTATCAATACAAGGAGACATTTGACAGACTCTCTAGGGTTTTCTAGGTATAAAATAACATCATTTGCAATGAAGGATAGCTTAACTTATTTTCCTACGTGGATACCCCTGATTTCTTTCTCCTTCCTGGTTGCTCTGGTTAGGACTTCCAATACTATATTGAATAGAGGGGGTAAGAGTTGGCACCCCCTTTCCTTGCTCCAGTTTTAGAGAGGGAATGCTTCCAATTTCTCTTCATTAAGCATGATGTTGTCTGCAGGTTTGTCATGGTTGGCTCTTATTGTTTTGTGGAATGTTCCTTTGATGCCTAAGTGTTCAGGGTTTTTTATCAGGAAGGGATGCTGAATTTTATGAAAAGGTTTTTCTGCATCTAATGAGATTATCATGTGGTTCTTAGTTTTACACCTGTTTATGTGATGAATTACATTTATAAGCTTTCAAATGTTGAACCAGCCCTGAATCCCAGGAGTGAAGTCCACCTGGCCATGATAGATGAGCCTTTAAATGTGTTGTTAGATATGATTTGCTAGAATATCGTTGAGAATTTTTGCATCTATGTTCATCAGGGATATTAGCCCATAATTATTTTTCCTTGTTGGATCTTTGCCTATTTGGGGTATCAGGATAATAAAGAATGAGCTAAGAAGGATCCTTTCCTTCTTGATTGCCTGGAATACTTTCAGTAGGACTGATATCAGCTCATCCTTGTATGTTTTGTAGAATTCAGCTGAGGAACCAATTGACCCAGGGCTTTTTTTTTTTTTTGCAGGGAAGTTTCTTATAACTGGGTCAATTTCTTGGATTGTTCTTGGTCTATTTCAAATTCCTGTTTCAACATTGGGAGGTTATGTGATATCAGAAATTCCTCCATTTCATCTAGATTTTCTAGTTTATTTGCATAAAGATGTACATAGTAATCTCTGATAATCTTTTGAATTTCTTCAGGGTCAGTTGTAACATCGCCTTTACTGTCTTTTTCATTTCCAATTGTGTTTATTCAGACTTCCTCTTTTTATTCTTTTTGTTTTTTTGTCAGTCTGACCAGGGGTCTTTCAATTTTATTTATCCTTTCAAAGAACCAGCTTTTTGTCTCACTGATACTTTCTTTTTTTTATTTGATTGATCTGTTGAATTTTTTTGGATTCCATCCTATTCAACTGTGACTTTATTTTAATAATTTGAATTTTTCTACTAAATCTAGGATTGAATCATTCTTACCTTTCTAGCTCATTTAGGTGTGATGTTAGGCAATTTACTTGAAATGCCTCTATTTTCTTGATATGTGCATTTAATGTTATGAACTTCCCTCTCAGCACTGATTTCATGGTATTCCAGAGGTGTTGCTATGTTGTCTCTTTGTTTTCATTTGCTTCAAGGAATTTTTTTATTTCTGCCACAATTTCTGTGTTAACCCCAAAGTCATTCACAATCATGTTGTTTAATTTTAATGTATTTGTGTTTCAGGGGGTTCCTATTGGTGATGAAGTTTATTTTTATTCCATTGTGGTCTGAAAAGATGTTTTGTATTATTTCAATCTTTTGAAATTTGTTCACACTTGACTTATGTCTGGGAATGTGATCAATTTGGAATATGTGCCATGTGCTGATGAATAGAATGTATACTCAGTGGTGGTTGGGTAAAGTGTTCTGTAGAAGTCTATTACATCCAATTGGTTGAGTTTTGAATTAAGGTTACAGATTTCCTTGTGGTTTTTTTACCTTAATGATCTGTCTAGGACTGTTAGCAGGGTGTTAAAGTCTCCAAATATAATTGTATGAGTGTCTGTGTCTTCCCTCAGTTTAAGTAGCAATTACTATATAAATCTTGGTGTTCCTGTGTTGGCTGCATATATATTTAAGATGGATATTTCTTGCTGGTGGATTGAGCATTTTATCATAATGTAGTGTTCTTCTATGTCCTTTTTAACTTTTATTGGTTTGAAGTCTGCTTTGTCTGATATAAGAATAGGAACCCCTGCTCTGTTTTGTTTTCCATTTCCATGGAAAATCTTTCTGCAGTCCCTTACCTTGAGCCTGTGGGTGTCCCTTGCAATGAGATGAATTTCCTGGAGGCAGAAGAATATTGGATTTTGTTTCCTTATCAAGTTTGCTACTCTATACCTTTTAGTGATGTGTTCATATATGTTCAAGTTAATTATTGATAGGTAAAGTTTATCCCTGTCATAATGCTATTAAGAGGCTGCTTGGATTTTTTTTCTTTTTCTAGGTTTTGTGGTTAATCTCATGGTCTGTTAATTCTGTGTTTGCCTGTGCTTTTGTGATGGGTAGAACTGTTCTTTCTTTTCTGTGCTTAGAACTTTCTTAAGCATCTCCTGAAGGTCTGGTTTGAAGGTGGCATATTTCTTAGGGACTGGATGTCTGGGAAGGATTTTAATTCCCCTTCATTGATAAAGCTTAGTTTGTCAGGGTAGGAAATTCTTGGCTAGAATTGTTTTTCTTTAAGAAAGTTAAAGATGGGGCTCCAGTCCCTTCTGGCTGTAGGGTAGAGTTTCTGCTGAAAAGTTTGCTGCAATTCTAATGAGTCTTCCCTAGCATGTAGTCTGTCCCTTCTCTCCAGCTGCCTTTAGGATTTTTTTTCTTTCATACTTACCTTTTGATGACAGATTACTATGTGTCTTGGGGATAGTCTTCTCATGTAATACCTTGCAAGGGTTCTCTGGATCTCTTGCATTTGGATAGTTGCCTTTCTAGCAAAAAGGAAATATTGGATGACTTCTTAGGAGGTGTTCCAGGTGTTCCAGGGTGTCCTCTTCTGTCTCAGGTACACCAATCAGTCATAGTTGTATACAGTTGTATATAGTTTTGGTCTCTTTATACAATATCAAACCTCTTATAGTCTTTGTTCATTCTTCTCATGCCTTTTCTCCTTGTTTTTGTCAGACCAAGCTAGTTCAATAGTTTGATCCTCAGGCTCTGAGATTCCTTTCTTTGCCTGGTCAATTCTACTACCTAGGTCTGTCATTGTTCTTTGAAATTCTAGGAAGGATTTCTTCATTTCCAGGATTTCATATTGGACCTTTCTTATATTGGTCACCTCAACTTTTATTTCCCATACTGCTTTTGTTGCCTGAGTGATCTGTGTTTCCTTGACTGTTTTTGCCACCCAAAACAGAATTCTATGTCTGTCAACAGGGATAGATCATTCTGGATAACTTCTATTACTTGGGGTCTGGAAGGACCTTTTGTGGGTGATGCCCCATTAAGACTTTGGGGATTACCAGTGTTTTTCTGCTGGTTTTTCCTCATTTGTGAGAACCAACTCTTCTCTTATTATTATTGTTTTTTAGTTAGAGTTGTTACCTTTGGGAGATCTTTTGTGGGGTTTCTTTTTAATCCACAGAGTGCTCCCCTGTTGTGTTGCACCCCTCCCTTCCCTGTGGGTGGTAGTCTGTGAGAACCCAGCCACTGTATGTCCTGCTGTTCTTCTTGGTCTAGCTGCCCTAAGGTCTTTTCTGTCACACAGGGAGAGAAGGGTCACTAGGACCATAGGTGCCTCTGCCCCACTGCCTCCAGCTCCTCTTCTCCTGCTAGGTGGTGCCCAGAACTCAAAGTGACTTTCTGCTGTTGCAAAGTTTTTCCTGCAAGCTGGAACCAGCCAGAATGCATTCCGATCCCCAGTTGCAGGCTCCCTGTGGGGATCAGAAGGTGGTATGGGCCCCCTGGACACTGTGACAGCACTGCAGAAATGGTGGCACTGTCCATTGACCAGAAGTGCTTCTGCAGGGAGATAGGGACTACCAGGAGCTCCTCTTAACTGCTCCTCCCCTCCTAGAAGCCAGTTTGCATTCAGAACTCAAAAGCAAAAGAATCTACCACAACTTGCTTCAAACCTGCATTGACTGTTGCAGCAGGACCTGCCTTTAGGGGGAGTAAAGCCAGTGGGGGATCTTTCCCAGCCTGGTGCTGGCCACCAAGCACTTCCCAGGGTATGAGATCTCCAAGACTGTTTTACCATAGGCATTTAGGGCCTGGATGGGTTCCTAGCTCCACATGAGCTCCAGAAGCATGCTATTGTGCCGTATCCAGGATGCCCCTTGCATGGGGCTTGAGTCCTTTGCAGCTAGGGAAAGAGGAATTCTCACAGACCATGTCAATAGCAAGTGCCCAGTTCCATTTTCCTGCACTCAACCCTTCTCACATATACAGTAGCACCGCAATTCTGATGCGAGCCTGGAAGGATTGGGGCCTTCTAGCTCCAAAGTTGACCACCTGCTCTCTTTCCTCCTTGCTCCTTGTATGTCCCAAGGGTCCTCTGTCTCAACCTGCTCGGGCTGCTGGGAATCACCAGCTGCTGGGGCTCTCCTCCTTAGTATGCTCTGTGAGAAAGATGCTGGTTGGCTGATTCTAGGTAGCCATCTTGGCACCCTTTTCACTTTTATTATGGTGTCTTCTTTTGCACTAATGTTAATTTTAATGTAGCCAAAATTACCAATATTTCCTTTATAGTTGATTTTTTTTGTATTTTGAGATATCCTTCCCTACCTTAAGGTAATTAAGATATACTCTAAACAATTTGATTTTGCATTTTATACTATATCTTTAATCCACTTGAAATTTCTTTGTATGATACAAAGGATCTGATTTTATTTTGTTTTTTTTTCCCATGTGGAAAACCAAATGTCCCTGAATAACTCATCAATTTCCAATTTTCCTGCTGATTTCTTATAATGTGATACAATGAAACACAGAAATTTCTATATATGAGTGGGTCTATTTGGAGGCTTCCAATTCTCTTCCATTAGTCTATTTATCTATCCCTAAACCATTATTATGGCATCTTAATTGCTATAGTTATAAGAAGTTTATATTAGGGCAAGTCTTAATTTTGATGAAGTTCAGTCTAACAATGTTTTTCTTTTATGGTAAGTGCATTTTTATATTATGTATAAGAAATCTTTACTTAACAGATGTTCACAAAGACATTCTATTTTCTCTACTAATGCTTCAGAGTTTTAGCTTTCATATTACTGTGTAAAACCCATTTCAAAGTAATTTTGTGCATGACAAAAGGTAGGGGTCAAGGTTCACTTTTCCCCATATGAATATTTACTTCCTCAAGCGCCATTTACAGGCATACCTCAGAGACATTGAGGGTTTGGTTCCAGACAACTATAATAAAGTAAATATTGTAATAAAGCAGCTCATACAATTTTTTTTTTTTGGTTTCCCAGTGCATATAAAAGTTATGGTTACACTACTCTATAGTCTATTAAGTGTGTAATAACATTATGTCTTTTAAAAACAGTGCACATACCTTAATTTAAAAATACTTGGGTCGGGCTCGGTGGTTCAGCCTATAATCCCAGCACTTTGGGAGGCCAAGGTGAATGGATTGCCTGAGCCCACAGGTTCGAGACCAACCCCGACAACTTGACGAGACCTCATCTCTACAATAAATCCAAAAATTAGCTGGGCATGGTAGTGCACACCTGTGGTTCTGGCTACTTGGAAGGCTGAGGTGGAAGTATCGCCGGAGCCCAGCAGGTTGACGCTGGGGTGGCTGTGAGTCTGCCACTGAACTCCAGCCTGGGCAACGGAGTGAGACTCTAACTCAAAAAAAAAAAAAATACGTCATTACTAAAAAATGCTAATGATCATCTGAACCTTCAATGAGTCATAATCCTTTTAGTGGCACCTTGATGTTGATGGCAGCTTACTGATCAGGATGGGGGTTGCTGAAGACTGGAATGACTCTGGCAATTTCTTAAAGTAAGTCAATAATGAAGTTTGATGCATCAATAGACTTTTTTTTTTTTTCACAAAAAATTGTTTGGGCCAGACATGGTGGCTCATACCTATAAGCCTAGCACTTTGGGGAAGTTGAGGCAGGAGAACTGCGTGGGCCCAGGAGTTTGAGATCCACCCAGGCAATATAGTGAGTTCTCATCTCTACAAAAAAGTAAAAAATTTAGGTAGGTGTGGTGATATGTACCTGTAGTCCCAGCAACTCAGGAGGCTGAGGTGAAAGGATTGCTTGAATCCAGGAGTTTGAGGCTGCAGTGAGCTGTGATTGTGCCATTGCACTCCAGCCTGGGCAACAGAGTGAGACCCCAACTCAAAAAAAAAAAAAAAGAAAAAAGATTTATTGGTAGCATGTGATGCTATTTGATAACATTTTACTCACAGCATAATTTCTTTCTGAGTTGCAGTCAATCCTTTCTAAATTTGCTGCTCACTGCTTTATCAACTAAGGGTTTGTAATATTCCAAATGTGTTGCCATTTCAACAATGTTCACAGCACCTTCACCCACAGTATAAACTATCTCAACAAATCACATTCTTTGCTCATCCATAAGAGACAACTCATCTGTTCAACTTTTATCGTGAGATTGCAGCAATTCAATTACACCTTCAGAATTTACTTCCAATTCTAGTTCTCTTGCTGTTTCCAACACATTTGAAGTTTCTTCTTCTACTGACATCTTTAACCATTCAAAGTCATCCAGGAGATTTGGAGTCAAATTGAAACTCCTATTAATGCTGATATTTTGGCTGCCTCCCATGAATTGGAAATATTCTTAATGGAATCTAGAATAGTAAAACCTTTCCAGAAAGTATTCAATTTACTTTGCCCAGATCCATCAGAGAAATCACTACCTATGGTAACTATAGCTTAACAAAACGTATTTCTTAAATAATAAGACTCAAAAGTCAAAATTACTTAATCTATTGAATGTAGAAGGGTGTTTGTGTTAGCAGACGTGAAAATATTAATCACCTTGTATACTTCCATCAGAGCTCTTGGATGACCAGATGTTTGTCAATGACTATTTGTGTTTTGAAATGAATCTTTTTTTTTCCTGATCAGTAGGTCTTAATAATGGGCTTCAAATATTAAGTGAACTATGTAGTAAATGGATATGCTGTTATCCAGGTACAACTTGTCGTTCCTTTTATAGAGTTCAGGCAGAGTAGATTTAGATGATTTTGTAGACTGATGATTCATTCTTTAGGGCCCCGGAATATTCAAAATGGTAAATGAACACTGGCTTCAACTTGAAGACACCAGCTACATTAGCCCCTAAGGAGTGTATCAGCCTGTCCTTTGAAGCCAAGCATTGACTTCTTTCTAGATAGGAAAGTCTTAGATGGCCTCTTCTTCCAATATTAGGCTGCTTTGTCTACACTGAAAATTGGTTGTTTAGTGTGCTCACTTTCATCAGTGATTTTAGCTAGATCTTCTAGATAACTTGCAGTAGCTTCTCTATGAGCACTTGCTGCCTCACATTGCATTTTGATATTATGGAAATGGCTTCTTTCCTTAAACTTCATGAATCTCTGCTAACTTCAAACTGTCCTTTTGCAGCTTCCTCACCTCTCACCCTTCACAGAATTGAAGAGAGTTAAAGCTTTAACTTTAATTTTAAGGAAACTGTGACTGGTTTCTCTATATCAGTACTAAGGTTGTTTTGCTTTCTTATCATTTGTGTGTTCACCAGAGCAGCACTTGAGGAATTTTTTCTTTGCGTTCACAATTGGGCTTAGTGTTTGGCACTAGAGGCCTGTCTTTTGGTCTATCTTGGCTTTGACATGCCTTCCTCACTAAGCTTATCATATCTAATGTTTATTTTTATTTTTATTATTATTATTATAAAGATGTGGGGTACAATTCAAGGTTAGGCATACAAATGTTCATTATGCAGGTACCCTTGTTGATGAGGTGTGCCCTTCCCTGCCCTGGCAGTTTCCCTCACCTGCCAACACCCCTCCGACAGCTTCCCACTACTGCCAATCCCTTTCTTATAGTATTATAATTGTTCAAAGTCCACTTATGAGTGAGAACATATGGCACTCTGTTCTTTGTTTCTGTGATAGAGCACTAAGTATGACTGACTCTCAATCCATCCAAGTTTCAAAGTCCATATGTTTGTCCTTCCTCATGGCTGCATAATATTCCATCATGTATGTGCACCATATTTTTTATCCAGTCCAGCAATCATATCTAATTTTTTATTTGAAAGTAAGCAACTCTTCCTTTGGCTTGACCACTTAGATGCCATTGTAGGGTTATTAATTAGCCTCATTTCAATGTTGCCTTGTCTCAGGGAATAGGGATGGCTGAGGAGATAGAGAAAATGGAGGAATGGCTGGTTGGTAGAGCAGTCAGTGGAACAGGCAGAACACATACAACATTTATTAAGTTCACAGTCTTATATAGACACAGTTCATGATGCCCCAAAGATTTACAACAGTAACATCAAAAATCACTGATCACAGATCAACATAATAGATATAATAATGAAAAATTTGAAATACTGCAAGAATTACCAAAATGTGACATAGACACCTGAAGTGAGTACATGCTGTTGGAAAAATGGAACCAATAGACTTGCAACATTGCCACAAACTTGCAATTAGTGAAGAAACAAATGACAAAAAAATGCATTACCTGCAAAGCACAGTAAAGTGAAGCACAATGAAATAAGATATGTCTGCATTAAGTAGATCTTTCAATTTCTATATTGAATTCTATTTGCACCTTGTGAAAGACCAAAGAAATGTCTGGATATATTTTGGATACTCTGTTCTATTCCTTTGGTCTACTTTTCTAACCTATGACACTATTTAATGTGTCTTAATTACAGTGTGGTAGAATTTAGCTGTGAATTCGTCAGATCCTGAACTCTTTTTTTTTGTGAGAGAGTTTTAATTACTGATTCAATCTCACTACTTGTTATTGGTCTGTCAGATATTCTATTTCTTCTGGATTCAAGGTTAGTGGTTTGCATGCTCCTGAGAATTTATCCATTTCCTCTAGATAGTCTAGTTTGTTTTCATAGAGGTGTTCATAATAATCTTAAATGTAATGTCTTCATTTCTATTTCTGACTGAGCTAATTTGAATCTTCTTTCCTCTTCTTGTCTTACTTAATCTAACTAGTGTTCTATTAATTTTTTAATCTTTTCAAAAAACCAACTTTTAAAATTGACTCTTGCACTTGTTTCAGTTTTGTTTACTTCTGCGCTAATCTTTGTTATTTCTTCCTTCTGCCAGCTGTGGGTTTGGGTTGTTCATGTTTTTCTATTTCCTTGTGAGGTGATGTTGGGTTGTCAATATGTGACCTTTTAGTTTTTCTAAGGTAGGCCTTAAGCATTATACATTTTCCTATGATCACAGTTTATTGTGTGTTGAACAGATATTTGATAACTTGTATTGTTGTTGACATTCATTTTAAGAATTATTTGAAATATCCAGCTTGATTTCATTGTTGACTCAAAAATCATTCAGGAGCAGTTTGTTTAAATGCCATGTATTTGGTTTTGACAGCCCCTCTTGGATTTGATTTCTAGTTTTGTTCCACTGTGGTCTGAGTAGGTGCTTGATATAATGTTGAATTTTTTGATTCTTGAGACTTGATTTATGGCTTATCATATGCTCTAACTTGGAGAATGTTCCATATGCTGATGAGAAAAATGTATAATTCTGTATTTTTGTGGTATAATATTCTGTAGCTGCTTTAGGGTCCAATTTAACTCCAGTGGTTCTTTGTTGACTTTTTGCCCTGATGATTTTCTATTGCTGTCAGTGAAGTGTTGAAAAATCTCCCCCATTATTGTATTGCTGTCTATGTCTTTTCTTAGGTCTAATAAAATATATTTTATATTACTGGGAGCTCAAGTGTTATATAGATGCATATATATTTGAAATTCTTATATCTTGGTAGATTGATATCTTTATCATTATAAAATGACTTTATTTGTCTTTTTTCATTTTTGTTAATTTAAAGTCTGTTTTATCTGGTATGAGAATAGCTACCATTGCTTACTTTTGATCTCCATTTGCCTGGAATATTTTTTCCACTCTTTTACCTTAAGTCTATAGGAGTCGTTGTTTGTTTAGTCAGTCTCTCAAAAGTAGCAAATGTTGGATTCTAAGTTTTTTTTAGTTCATTCTGACAATTTCTATATTTTACACGGGGCACTGAGATTGTTATCTTTAAGTCTTAGTAATGACATGTAGTACTGTTCCATTCATTATATCGATTTTACCTGGTTGCTTTATTTTCTCCAAAGCATTGGTATTATATAGGTTCTGTGAGCTTTATAATTTCCAGTGATTCTCTGTTGGTGCATTTGATCTTTTATTTCAATGTTTAGAAGTACTTTGTATTTCTCGTAGAACCAGTCTAGTGGTGACAAATTTCCTCAGTATTTGCTTGTCTGAGAAAGTCTTTATTTCTTTATTATTTATAAGACTTCATTTTGTGAAATAGAAAATCTTTTACTAACAATTGTTCTTTTCAAGGAGATTGATGATAGGTTCCCATCTCATCTGTCTTGCGTAGTATCAGCTAAGAAGTCTGCTGTCAGTCTGATAGGTTTGCCTGTTGAGATCCGGCCATAGGGGCCCACTGAGTGTTAGGGATCAGGGAGGGCCATGGACCCTAAGACCACTAGGATGCGTTTGGGAACTGTTGACCCCATTTCCTCTCCCTTTTCTTATTTGGCACTTAAGCCAGAAACAACTCTGCTAGTTCAAGCATAAAACTCTGAGACCCAGAGGAACACAGTTAACTTTAGAAACTCATTGTTCCCTTTTTCCTATTGACCGCGGTTTTGGCTTTATCACAACTTACAGTTTAAACTTGGGTCACATCTAAGAGCCTTAGTACTGGTCACAGGCTTTAGTATGTTGGCTGAGAAATAAAATAATTTTATATAGTAGCTATGTAGTTCTTAGAGGTTTGTAATAGCCATTTTGAGTGAGATCATATTCATTTGTTCCAAGAAGTGGCCCACTGTGAACTTTGGACTGGGTCACATTCTGGAGAGCCCAGCGTGATCTTTGGACTGGGCCACATTCTTTAGGAACTGGTTTGAGCTATAATTAAGAGTTTCCATAGCAATTGTATAAGTAGAATTAGCATAGAATAGAAAGGTAATAGGATTTAAGTTAGTCATCATAGGTGTGTACACATAAGCTTTAGAAGTTATTGATTATTAGAACATCATGATGCTAGTAGGGATTATTGCATTGCTTTTGAGGAACATTAACCAAGCATAGGGAACAGTAAGACAATTTTGGGTTTGTCCTTCCTCATACCTGAGAAAACATCTGGTGGGTGGGGGGCGCCCCTCATTCACCTGGCTTTGTTTTCACGTGAAAAACATGTGAGACTGACTGTGCAAAATTTGGGGATAAAAGACCCGTTGTAATTTCCAATAAATGACTTCTGCACTAGTCAGGAGTCCAGACTCTTTCTTTCCCTTTATATCTATCCCTCCAGTATAATCACCGATGCCATGTCACTAACCAGGTACCCCGATCCTCACAGGGGCAGGACCCCCGAATTTGCCTTTATAATTTTTTTTGATGCTTTTGTCTCAGTGCTTTTAGAATTCTTTTCTTCATATTAACTTTGCATAACTTAATGACTATATGTCTTGAGGATGACCTTTTTGTAATGAATCTTTCAGGAGTTCTTTGGACTTCTTGTATCTGAATGCTTAAATCTTTGACAAGGCCAGGGAAGTTTTCCTAAGTTTTTTCCCTCAAATAGGTTTTCTAAACCTATTGCTCTCTCTTCTTCTTCAGGAACACCTACGAGCCTTAGATTTGGATATTTTTACTTAAGTTCACAGTTCTTGGAGACTTTGCCCCATTTTTTGGATTTGTTTTTCTGTATTGTGTTCTGATAGGTTCAATTTGAAAGGCTTTTCTTCAAATTATGAAATAATTATATCAGTGGACTACTTTTATGTATTTTTTAGAAAAATATTTATCCAAGTCCACAGTCCATTCTTAATCAGGCTGTGGAGGTTTTGTTGTTGTTATTGAATTGCAGTTGTGCATTACATGTTATGGAGAGTAAGCCTTTATCAGGTATATGGTTTGCAAATGTTTTGTTCCATTTTGTACACATTGACTATTCCCTTTGTGTGTGTATGAGTGTGTGTTTTGGTTTGATTTTCTTGATTGTTTTTGTTGTGAAGGTGCTTTTTAGTTTGATGTAGTCCCATTTAAAAAAATTTTTGCTTGTGTTGCCCATGCTTTTGATGTCACATTCATGAAATCATGGTTAAGACCAATGTTTTGAAATATTCCCTTTTGTTTTCTTCTAGAAATAGTACATTTTCAGTTCTTTTGATTAAGTCTTCAATTCATTCATGATAATTTTTATCTATGTTGTAAGATAAGGATACATATTGATATTTAGTTTTTCCAACATCATTTGTTAAACAGACTGTCTTTTCTTCATTGTGTATTCTTAACATCCTTATTGATGATCAGTTGACCACATATGCATAGATTAAGTTCTGTCCCATTGGTATATATGCATGTCCTTATGCTCATGCTATACTCTTTTATTTACTATAGCTTTTTAATATATTTTGAAATCAGGAAGTATAATGCCTCCAGCATTGTTCTCTTCTCTCAAAGTTTTTCAACCATTCACTATTTTATTTATTCATGAAAAAAATGGCTCTGGGTTTTCCTAGAGATGGCATTAAAGATGTAGATTGTTTTGGGTAATCTGAACATATTAACAATATTAAGTCTTCCAACCCATGAACAGGAAGGATATCTTTCTACTTGTTTGTGTCTTTCTCAATATTGTGTAGTTGTCATTATATGTCTTCTTCTTTAGTTAAGTTTATGCCTAAGTAATTTATTCTTTTCAGTGCTACTAAATATGAGTTTGATTAATTTCATTTTCAAATTGTTTTTTATGTAGAGAAACATCTGATTTTTGTATGTTTATTAAATACCTTGTAACTTTTCTGAATTACAAATAACCATGTCATTTCCAACAAAACCAATCTTACTTCATTTTTTATGATTTGTGTCTATTTTATTTTTTCTTGTCTAATTGCTCAGGTTATGACTTCCAGCACTATGATGAATATAAGTTGGAAAGTGAGCATGGTTGTCTACTTCCTAATCTTAATGCAAACACTTTTAGCTCTTCACTATTGATTATAATGTTAGTTGTAGGCCTTTTTTTTCCCCAGCATATCTGAGTTTTTTGAAAATAATAATCATCAAAGTGTGTGCAATGTTTATTCCGTATCTGTTGAGATTAGTATGTCTCTTTAATCCTTTATTTTATTAATGGAATGAATCTTACAGCTGATTTGCATAGTTGAAACATTCTTACATACCACAGATAAATCCCATTTAATCATGGAGCATGATGTTTTTAATGTGCTACTGGATTTAGTTTGCTGGCATTTTGTTGAGGATTGTTATATCTATAATCTAGCATATTGGTCTGTAACTGTGTTGTGTTATCTCAGTCTAGCCTTAGTATCCGGGTCATGCTAGTCCTATAACATGCATTTAGAAGTATTTCCATTTCTTCAATGTTTTGAAAGAGTTTGAAACATTAAATATTTGTTCTTTAAATGTTTAGTGCGATTCACCAGTGAAGCCATTTAGCCCTTTGCTTTTCTTTGTTGACAAAATCCTTGGCTTTGTTGACAAAATCCTTGGTTTTTGATTACTGATTCTGTCTCTATACTACTGTAGGTCTGTTCAGACTAATTTTTCATGATTTAGTCTTTTCAGGTTATATGTTTCTTAGATTTTATCAATTTCTCCAAGGTGTCCAGGGTTTAGGGGTATAATTATTTATAGTAGTCTCTCACATATTTTTAAAATTTCTATGACATTTATGGTAATTTCTTCTCTTTTATTTATGATTCTATTTATTTGTGTCTTCACTCTTTTTTTGCTGTTCTAACTAAGGGTGTGTTGCTTTTGATTACCTGTTCAGTAAACTGATTCTTTCATTGTTATTGTTGATTTTTTATTGTTCCTCTATTCTCTATTTAGCTAATTTCTGCTCCAATCTTTGCAAAAATAGTCTTCTGGATTTCTCACAAAGGGATTTTGCCCATAAATTGTTGCTGAATAAGTATGTGGAGGGAATGAAGGTCCAGAGCTTCTACTCTGCATGTAGCTGGCTTGACTTTCCATCAGTTGAATATTGAGTATTAGAACAACCTTGCATTCCTGAGATAATTCTCACATGGTCATGGTGTGTTATCCTTTTTACATATGGAAAGATTTGGTTTTCTAACCATTTAGAATTTTAGCATCCATGTTCATGAAGGATATTGTTCTACAGCTTTTGTTGTTATAATATCTTTTCCTAATTTGGGACCAGATTAACATTGGTTCTGTAGTACTATCTAAAATATATTTCCTTCTTTTCGTTTTTTGAGAGATTTTATATAGAATTTATGTTATTTATTCTTTAAATGTTTAATACTATTATCCAGCGAGTTCATGCATACTGGAATTGTATTGATGTGAAGGTTTTAAACTAAAATTTTGATATTTTAACTTCTAGTAAAATAATGCTGCTATTTACACTTCTTGAATTTTCATAGTTTTTAATATTTTAATAAGTTTTCAACCTCATCTAAGTTTTTAAATTTATTGTCATAAAGTTATCTGTACTATTACTTTGATAGCTTTGCAATCCTAAAGAATCTGTTGCGTCATAACCACTCTCACTTTGATCTAAGTGATTTGTGTGTGTGTATGTGTTTTAAGTTTGTTGCCAGTTATTCTGGCTAGATGTTTGTCATTTTTTAATTTGGAAATTATTTTCAAATTTGTTGTTTACTTAGAAGCATTATTTAGAATATGTATTTCCAAATATTTGGAGATTTGTCAGAGGTCTTTCTGTTACTGATTTTAATTCAATTATGATTAAAGGATAAAGGATACCCTGTATTATTCAAATCTTCTAACTTTTATTAAGAATTTAAATTTATCATGACTACTTTAAATTTAAGTTTAATTAGGCCATTGTTTCTTGGTTCAGAATGTAATCTATTTTGTTCTATGATTTATAAATTCATATGGAGTGTTCTAGAAATGTCAATTAAATAATACTGGTTAATAATGTTTGTTCAAAACTTCTTTATTTTACTGATTTTCTGTCTACTTATTTGATCCATTATTAAAGTTGAAATATTGAAAACTTACTATAATTGTGAATGTGTAACATCTCCTAGTGGTTCAGTTAAGTTTTGCTTCACATATTTTGAGGCTCTGCTCTATGCATGAACATTGAAATTGTGTACACTTGACTAATTAGCACTTTTTTATGGTGAATAACTTTTTGTATTCCTGTCAATATTCTTTGTCCTGAAATATATTTTAATATTAGTATAGCCATTTCAGCTTTCTTTTGCTTATGGGTAATATCATACCTTTGTGTTCTGAAAGAAAAATTTGTCATTTGAAGAGCATCTGACAAGACTCTGGTGTGACTGATGAGGTAAAGCAGTACTGACTGCTATGTATCAGACCTTCCTGAAGGCCCACCATGCATCAACTCCTAGAACCTTTCTGGTCATCTACACTTATTCACATTGCTGCCCACCCCCAATGATAATGAACGCTCTGGTTCTTATTCAAAGTGGAGGGTCCCAGCCCAGTGGACACTTGACAGTCACCACAGTGGATCTTCAGGAGTCAGAAACCACAGTATAGGATCTTGCTCAGGCTTCTCCTCTTGCTCCCTCTTATCTCCTGACTGACCCTAGTACTTGCTGTGTGGCCCTGCATGGTGTGCCTTTCCTCCTGTTTCTGGGGATCTGGCACTGCCTCCTTTTTGCCACTAGGTGCCATCATAAGCCCAGGTCATCCACGTGTCAACATCCAATGACGCTAAACGTCTTGGTCCCTCTTGTGGAGAGATTTCTTAGAGCCAGATGTGTTCTCAAGGTACATATCAGGACTGTAAAAATTAGAAGCTGTTTGATTCCATTAAACTAAATTTTCCTCACTGCAACTCACATCTGAAAATTGCACTTCTTTCTTGAGACCTCTGAGTGTACCACTCCCAACTATACCTCAGCGTAAATATATATTAAAATATGCAATACTTTGCTGCAATTGCATGATAAAATGTAAAAGTTTGCAGAATAGATAAAGGAAAGCAAACGTGATTGACAGAGATGCAAAAAGATGGATGGCAAGTCCAGCCTCTCTGGTTGCAGTGGGAATCTTTGAGGGTGACTGGCCTAAGTAAAATAGAACAAAAAGACATTTCAACAGTTAAAAGAAAAAAAACAAAATCAGCAAGTGCGGGTTCCTAACCCACCTCAGGGAGGATGCAGTCGCCAGTAAGGTCAGAGTGACTGAAAAAGCAGAATAGAGGGTAAAAGTGAGTCACCTGTTCTCTACCCCATCTGAACCTCATTTCCTCCTGGTATTGACGAAAAAGCCAAACTAGGTAAAATATTCAAAGAGGTTTGTTCTGAGTCAATATGAGTGACTAAGTCTCAGGGTACAGCAGTTTCAAAAGATTCTGAGAAAGTGTGCCTGAGATAGTCAGGTTAGTGTTTGGTTTTATACATTTCCGGGAGACAGAATTTATGGACAGAAACAGAGATCAATACATGCAAGGTATACATTGCATTGGCCCAGAAAGTCAGGACATATTGATGCAGGGGCTATTAAGTTATACATGGATTTGAAGCTTTTCTGAATCGTAGTTGTTTGAAAGAATTCATCTTTGTCTAAAAATTTAAGAAGTCGCCATAGAAAGGAATGCTGACACAAAAAGCATAGGGTTGTGGAACCCAAGGCCCTTGTTATGTCGATGATGTCTCATGGGTGGCAGCCCTCAGAGAGCTTGTGATGCTATACATGAGTCTGGTTGAAATTTGGTATCTTATTGCCACACACAAAAAAATCTGTTTTGTAATTCTTATGATCTCTATTTTAAAGTTAATGGCAGCCAATTGAAACTAAACTCCAAAAGGGAGATAGTGTCATGAAATATGTCTACTCCTTCTTCTGTCATACCCTGGAATTTAACGTTTCAGTTTTCTCTGAGGTACACTTAGCCAAAATAGGTGGTCATTTCAGTTGGTTGGGAGGATTAGGGTTTTATTTTTGGTTTACTCTAGGTCATTGTCTCTGACACTCTTGATTTCACAGGAGACCTCAGGGCTCAGCATGGGAAGTCATAAAGGTAGCTACATCCACATCTTAGTCCTTGGGATACGGAATATTTTGCATAAAATCTGCCTCAAAACACATCAGCCCTCATCCATGTCAATTCTTCCTCCATAGTTGAGACAAAGAACAAAGACATGTGAGCAGAGGCAGATGAATAAGAACAAAGTTTTCATACACATCACATCTGGAAAAGATAAGGGGTCATTGAGTCAAATCTGTAAGGGAAGAAGAGCACCTGTAAACAGCAGTGACCATTCTCCCAGGTTCAAGACTAGAGAGATCTGGCCCAGAGCCTGGGTCATCCAGGTTAACATCAAGCCAGGGAGGGCTCAGCTTATGGTATATGCAGGTCTCTTCTATACTCTATGGTGGAGTGTCTCAAATACGGTGTCTTCTAACTGAACTGGTCTGGCCCATGGTGACACACACACACACACACACACACACACACACACACACACACACACACACACTCATACAAACATGCATCCACAACTCTTGAGGTTTTCGGCCTCTGAAATATGAAATTAGGGCAGATTAATTATACCTTAAAGAGTCTGAATACCTTACTCGTGGACCAATATTTTTTCCTGGAAACCATATGGAAGAGACTTTCTCATAATTTAATGAGATCCATGAGAGGAGTCATCCATGGCATGGTGACTTCTGAAGTTCTTAGCAGGTGTGAATGTGCCCCAGTGGATGCTTTGCATCTTGCACCACAGGCACAGTTGTTCTGACTAGGAGTCTCCAAATACAGCTATTTGACCAACAATGCTGACTACTCTGAAGTCACAAGGAACAACCTAGCTGGGTGGTTCACTGGTGTTTTTACTCCAAGGGACACTAGAGGGTTTTTCTCCGTTTCACCATCCATGTTGAGCAACGGGGCCTCGGGTGTTCTGTGTGAATGGAGGACCATCGCTGGTTACAGGGGGAGACTGGAAGTTGAAATCCTTGGAAAGAGGGGTGGTATCAATAGTACTAAAGTCAAAGGTTGGCTTGGGTAATGATGTGGCCAAGGTGCTGCTCACTAGAGTGGAGGTCACTGGATGAACCATGATAGGAAGTCTTGTCAAAATAGGACACTGGGGAGATAGGGTCACTGCTGTTGCCCATTGGATATCCCAAATTTGAAATTATGGGTAGTTTTCCAGCCAAAGGAATGGTTAGAAGTTAGAGTGGGACTAGAGAAAATAAATGTCAGTGGACAGATGCAGACCGATAACTTTTCAGGGTGCCACTGCACTGTACATAAATTTGACTGGGGACAATGGGAGTGCACTCACCCTAAAGTTGGGGATGGATCTGAAATTCACAGCCTTAGAAAAAAGAGTATTGTCCATGTAAAATGACCCCAGGGTCTGAAGTGGGCTGCGAGGTCAAGTGAGCAGATGTGTTAACTGAGATGCTAGAAATGACTTCTGTGGAAATGATAGACTTGTCAGGGGTAGTGGGTCATGGTGGAATGAACTGGATGAAGGATGAGAAAGGAAAATGAAGGATGTCTGCGATTTCCCTCTGCAGGAGTGAGACTTGAAGGAGAAAGGTAAAGGGCTGGGAGACAGAAGGATAGGGAGGATAGGAGAGCCAGCAGTCAGGTGGACCAAGCTAGTGGTGCTAAGAGGAGCTGAGACCTGCAAAGTGCAAGTGACCACAGGTCTTCCCAGCAGGTGGGGAGAAAGATGCATACAAGTTGGGTGGCACTGCAGTTTTCCATGGTTTCTTTGATCCTTCAAAGCCTTCATCTTATCCTGCAAGATTTTGATATTTCTTTATATCCAAGTCTTTCTCAAGGCACCTACATCTTTCTGAATAGCCATGCAGGGATATTTGGTTTGCCGGGGCAGCTCACCCACATCCCTCCTACAGTGAAGGTGGCAGCAGCAGGAGCAATGGCATCAAACTTGTCCTTGGCAGGGCCTATGACTGGCAGCCCTGGGTAGGGAAGAGCTCCTTGGTGGAATATCTGAGGCTTTTACCCTTACCTTCTTCTCTAGCATCAGCATCATCAGCAAGTCTGCAAAGCAGGACACTAGCATTTCTTTGGTGAACTTCTCCAGCGTGCCTGGGATTGGTATGATCCTCTCAGAAGGAGCTCATTGGAGATACCTGGGCCTTCTTGAGTTCTTTTTTGAGTATGAGCAAAGGAGGTTTCCCTCCAATGGCCCCGGGACTGTGCTCTATGGAAGAGAATTCTCCCTTGGTCTGTAGGAGCTTAGATGTCAATGACACTTGATTGTAAGGGTGGACCCTTTTCTTGACCTCCTGCTCTTTGGTCTCAACCTGATCCTCCTCTTTCATCACCTTTTCAGTCTACTTGGGCCCTGCTCTTGATCTCCTTGGAGAGCCTGGATGGTATCAGTTTCATAGGACTGACCACGTGCTCAGGTGGGGAATGCAGGAGCCTATACTTGTGCTGAGAGGAGGGATCCTTGCTGAGGTCAAGTGTCCACCCGTCAGCGAGTTCCTAGCTACAGTGCAGGTTTCTTCTTTGGGGCTTGACCCCAGGATTCAGGTGGTAGGGTCCCCAGAGAGGAGGTCGTGGTCTGTGCATTAGGTCACTGCCTCTTTAGGGCGAGGTAGAGTCTAGGTGGTGGAGGCACAGGACTCCAAAGAGAGTTGAGCAGGCAGAAACAGGGTGAGGGGCAGGTGCAGGAGCCACTAGGTGGCCCCGGCCAGGTGGGGGGAGCATGGCAGAGCGTGGGAACTGGTAGGTGCTAGCGCCATGGGCTGCAGTGGCTGAACCAAAAAGTCAATTTGCATAGTAAGTAAATTGCTCATTGAAAGCTGATTGTGCGGCGTGTGATGGCGAGAAAAGAGGAAGACACGAAGACAATTCTCTTTAGCGACCACCTCCTCTCTCAGCCAAGCACACGCTGGCCTGCCCATGCCTGTGACGTCTCGATGGTGCAGTGATAGAGAGAGCGCCAGGGAGGGTGCGCGGATCCAGCTTAGCACCAGGAAGAGGCAACAACCGGCACCGCGCAAGGCCCTGCCAACCAACCGTGCGGTGGACGTTCTAGCGCCGGGGGACTTCCTGCTGCTAATTGCAGGTGATTGGCACCAGGTGGATCATTCTGTGCTCAGTTGGGCACACAGTGGCTGTGTAATTCTGGTCCTGTCCTCCGGGTTCCAGGGGCAAAAAATCTCCTTAGCTCTGCCTGGGAGCAACCCAGGTCCTGCCAGGTTCCTCCAGGACCTCTCCCATCTCCAGGCCAGTCAGTTGGGAAGGTCAAGAACTCTGCTGCGAAGGGTTTCGAGGAGGTGATGCGAATGTCTGACCTACCTGGGCGCTGCACCCTATCCCATTTCTTCCCAGTAGGCAGGGTCTCTATTTCTTTTTGCAAATTGGGAAAAATCACTTAAGTTTTAGAACATTCCTCAGGAGATCCATGGGGTAGTGGCCCAGGCAGGCTTTGAACCCAGGTTGTGTGATTTTAGATAATTTTTTTTTCCTGAAGTTCTTCGTTTACTTACCACCGTGACATATCTATAATGATCTCATGCATACCAAGGAGATCTTTCCTTTAATTTCCAGTCTCCTCAGAAAATGGAAGGCAGGCAACCCCAGTTATCACCATAGCACCACACCACATTTCCCTCTCATTCAACTTTTCAACCCAGGTTTTTTTGTTTTGTTTTTCTATTTTGAAGTATGTAAATATCTAAGATCATATTCTAGATCAATTTTGGTCTATCCTGAAAGACATTCACAGGTAGATTTTTCCATACAGATAAGAAGCCAGTTTCTTTGCCCTTCCTGGAATATGTCTAGAAAGTAAATACATCATTTATTTGCAAGTTAATAGTGGAGCAAAGTAATGAATGGAGATATGATCAACACAATGTTGTCATTGTGAGCATGCCAGCTAGGTCCGCTCTTCCCTTCATATGATTGCCAACGAAATATAATAACTCTGGATAGTCTTATGACCAAGAGAGGAAACATTTACTCTTGGGTGTCAGGACCAGGAGAACATGTATTATTTTCCCAGAAGTTGGAAGCTTCAGCATGACAAAAGAGATCTGGAAAATCCTAAATAAGGCTTCATTTAGTTTAAATCATCTTTCTTTGGGTTATTTCATTGGTTTCTTTTCTTTGTCCAGCTGAGGTTGTGTACCAAATGACATACAAACCCAAAAATCAGAAATCAAGTAAAAGCATTTTTCTATTTTTTACTTAAAAAAAATCATTTAAAAATTAAACTGACATAATTAACATACTGCATAATTGTTTTTAGCCTTCTGCTTATAATTTTTTTAATAGTAAGCTAGAGAAAATCTGGACTTCCATCCCCAACAAGTTGCTGAGATACAAAACAGTTTTGCTCAGACCCAAAGTCTATCTGCAAAGAGGAGACATACTATAAGGTCTTTCTAACCTCTCCAGGAGTAGAAATGGGTTAAAATGATAACATTTAACTATAGTTCTTTGATATCAAATAATCACTTGCAACAAATGTTAGACCCAGATTTTTTGTAGGAATTCTGAAAACATATGATCTCATATCAGACTTTTTTAAACAATAAATTACAGTCATGTTATTCCTTAAGCAATCAATTGCTAAAGATTTCGCATTTGGAAATTTCTAATGAAGAAATTGTACCTATCCCATGTTTATCAAATTTGTTAAATTGTATGAAAATGTTTAAGTTTTATAAAAAGCTTTGTATTAGTGTTATTTTTATTGCTATATACTTTTAAAAATGATATTTTCATGTTAGACAGTGCTTTTTTGTTATTTATGTATTTATTTTCCCTTTTTTTTTTTAAAGATATGGGGCATAAGTCAGGATTAGGTAATAAGTGGCCTACATACAGATGAAGTTTGGGCATCCCACTGGTCCTTACTTCTCCTGGTATAGGATCAGGTACCCTTAGTGATATCACGTGCTTCCCGTCCCTGGCAGTGTCCCACTACTGCTAATCCCTGTCTTGTAGCATTGTGTTAAATGTTCAGGACCCACTTATGAGTGAGAACATGTGCTATTCAGTTTTTGTTTCTGTGACAGATCACTGAGTATAATAGTCTCTAAATCCATCCAAGTTCCTGCAAAGTTCATAATTATGTCCATCTTTATGGATGCATAATATTCCATAGTGTACATGTACCACATTTTCTTCCAGTCCACTATTGATAGGCAGTTGGGTTGGTTCCATGTTTTTACTATTGTGTATAGTGCCACAATAAACATGCATGTGCAGATATCTTTCTTTGTAGAATGATTTGAGTTCCAGGGGGTATATTCCCAGAAGGAGACTGCTGGATCATATGGAAGGTCAATTTCAAGTTCTTTTAAAAATCATCACACTGTTTTCCTTTGAGATTGAACTAGTTCACCCACCAACAGTGTAGAAGCATTTTCTTTTTTCTGTATTCTTGCCAGCATCTGTTTTTTAAATTATAATCATGGTCATTCTACTGGAGTTAGGTGGTATATCATGTGGTTTTGATTTGCACTTCTCTGATGATTAGTGAGGCTGAACATTTTTTTCATGTATCTATTGGCTGTTCATATGTATTCTTTTTAGAAGGGTCTATTCATGCTTTTGCACACTTTTTATTAGGGCTATTTGTTTTTTTTCCCTTTTGGCATGTTTGGGTTCCTTGTAGATCTTGGATGTTATGCCTTTATCAGATATACAGTTGGCAAATAATTTTTCCCATTCTGTGGACTGTCTCCCCATTCTCTTGACGATTTTTTTTGTTTTGTAAAAGCTTTTCAGTTTGATGAGGTCCCACTTTGTCTACCTTATCTTTTATGGTTTATGCTTTTGGGATTATGATCAAGAATTGATTGCTTATTCCAATGAGCAGAAAGAAGGTAATCTCAAGCATTTTCTTCTAAGCTTCCTACAGTTTGAGGTTTTATGTTTAGGTCTTTGACCCATTTAGAGTTGATTTTTGTGTATGATGATAGGTAGAGGTCCTGTTTTAGTCTTCTGCATGTGATTATCTAGTTTTTCCAGCACCATTTACTGAATAGGGTCTCCTCTCCCCACTGATTGTTATTAATGACTTTGTCAAAGATGAGTTTATCGAGAAATTGAGGTCTTGCTTCTGGAATCGCTATCCTATTCCATGGGTCTATATTCCTGTTCTTGTACCATTACCAGGCTGTTCTGATTATTGTAGCCTTATAATAAAACTTGAAGTCTGGAATTGTGATATCTCCCACTTTGTTTCTTTTGCTGATAATTGTTTTGGTTATTCATGGTCTTTTTTGTTTCCATATGAATTTCTGTATTGTCATTTGTAGGTCTGAGAAGAATGACGTTGGCAATTTGATGGGTATTACATTGGATCTGTAAATTATCTTGGGTAGGATGTACATCTTAAAATATTATTTTAATACATGATCATGAAATATTTTTCCATTTGTTTGTGTCTTGTTTGATTTATTTGAGCAGTGTTTTGTGGTTTTCATTGTAAAGGCCTTTCACTTCTCTGGTGAAAGATGCCAAGATGCCAAGGTATTTCAATTTTTTGTGGTTATTGTGAATGGGATTTTGCTTTATATTTAGTTTTCTGCCTGTTTTTATTGATGTATAAAAATGTACATTGATTTTGTACCCTGAGACTTTGCCAAAGTCATTTATCAGTGTAAGGAGGTTTTTGACAAATTCCCTTGGGTTTTCAAGGTACAGGATCATATCGTTAGCAAAGAGGAATAGCTTAACTTTCTCTTTTCCTATTTGGATACCCCTGATTTCCTTCTCTTGCCTGATTGCTCTAGCTAGGACTTCCAATACTATGTTGAGTAGGAGAGGTGAGTCTGGTCACCTTTGTCTTATTCTCATTTTCAGGGGAAATGTTTCCAACTTCTGTCCATTGAGCAATATACTAGCTATGGGTTTATTGTAGATGGTGCTTACAATTTTGAGGAGTGTCCCATCTGTGCCTAGGTGCTCAAGGCTTTTTTTTTTTTTATAAATCAATAATGGATGTTGGGTTTTGTTGAAAGATGTTTCTTCATCTAATGATTTAATTACACTTATGGTATTGCTGATATTGAACCAGCCCTGAATCTTGAGAATGAAGTCTGCTTGGTCATGGTGGGTGATTCTTGAGATGTGTTGTTGGATCTGATTTGCTAAAATTTTGTTGAGAATTTTTGCATCTATTTTCATCAAGGAGATTGGCCTGTAGTTCTCTTTCCTTGTTGGGTCTTTGCCAGGTTTTGGTATCAGTGTGATGCCAGCTTCATAAAATGATTTGGGGAGGATTCCATCTTTCTTGATTGCTTGCAATACTTTCCATAGGTTTAGTGTTAGCTCTTCCTTGTATGTTTTGTAGAATTCCACTGGGAAGCTGTCTGGCCCAGGGATTTTTCTGGTAGGTAGATTTCTTATCACATAGTCTATTTCCTGGGTTGTTTTGGTTTACTTAGGGTTTGAATTTTTTGTTTCAACCTTGGGAGGTTCTGTGATGTCAGAAAGTCCTCCATTTCATTTACGTTTATGAGTTTGTTTCCATACTGGTGTGCACAGTAATCTCTGATAATCTTTTGAATTTCTTCATGGTCAGTTGTGACTTGGTCTTTTGTATTTCTAATTGTGTTTATGTGAGTGTTTTCTTTCTTTTTTCTTAGTCAATCTAGCTAGGGGTTTGTCTATCTTGTTTATCCTCTCAGTGAACCAGCTTTTTGTTTTGTTGATTTTTTCCTATAATACTTTTGTTTTCTGTATCCTATGGTTGGGATTTTATTTTGGTGATCTGTATTCTGCTGAAGTTAGGGTTTTGTTGGTCAGCTGTTTTAGGTGTGTTATTAGTTTATTTGTGATCTTTCTTTTTTTTTGTTTTTTAATATGTGTGTAGAGTTGTAAATTTCCCTCTTATGACTGATTTCATGGAATCCCAGAAATTCTGGTAAGATTTATCTTTGTTTTCATTTGTTTCCAGAAATCTTTTAATTTCTGTATCCATTTCCTTGTTGACCCAGGAGTCATTTAGTAGTGTGTTGTTAGTGTCCATGTCTTTATGTGTTTTCAGGAGGTCTTGGTGATGATGTTTATTTTTATTGCATTGTGGTCTAAGATCCATGGTATTATTTCAGTCTTATGGAATTTGTTTATGCTGATTTATGGCTGAGGATGTCATCAATCTTGGAGTGTTTTGTGTGATGAGTAAGATGTATATTCCATGGTTATTGGATGAAGTATTCTGTAGATATCTATTAAGTCCATTTGGTTAAGCATCAAGTTGAGGTTCCAAATTTCCTTGTTGATTTTTTTTCTTGATAATATATTTAGGGTTGTTAGTGGGGGTAGTTAAGTCCCCAGTTATGATAGTTTTAGAGTCAATATCCTCTTTTAGTTTGCTTAGTAGTTGCTTTACAAATCCTGGTGCTCCTGTGTTGAATGCATATATATTTGGGATGGATGTTTCTTGTTGATGAATTGAACATTTTATCATTATGTTGTGTCCTTCTGCATATTTTTCAATTTTTGATAGCTTGAAGGTTGTTTTGTCTGATATTAAAATTGCCACTTCTGCCCCATTTTGTTTTCCATTTGCATGAAAGTATATTTTTCATCCTCTAACTTTAAGTTTGTGGGTATTCTTTGTAGTGCTATGTGTTTCCTGGAGGCAGCATATTGTTGGGTCATACTTTTTTATCCAGTGTGCCATTCTCTATCTGTTCAGTAGTGCATTTAGTTCACTCAAGTTCAAGCTGATTATTGAACTGTGAGAGTTTATTCTTGTCATGAGGCTCTTATAAGGCTACTTTGTTTTCTTTTAACTTTTGTATTGATATGTGTGTGTTTTCAGTTTTGCAGGTGTATTGTATGCTCTATTGGCTCTGTGTTTTCTGTACTCTTGCAAAGTACATGGTCATTCTTTCTTTTTTTTTAAATTTCTTCTATGCTTAATATCTTCTTAAACATATCCTATAGAGCTGATCTGGAAGCGGCATAATCTCTTAGGAAGTGGATGTCTGGGAAGGATTCCAATTTTCCATCGCTGATGAAGATGGGTTTAGCTGGGTATGAAATTCTTAGTTGAAGTTGTTTGTCTTTGAGAGCTTTGAAAATTAGACTCCAGTCCCTTCTAGTTTGTAGTGTTTCTGCCAATAAGTCTGCTGCTATTCTGATTGGTCTTCCTTGGTAGGTAGTCTGACCTTTCTCTTTTGCTGCTTTTAAGATTTTTTTCTTTTACACCTACTTTGTGTAGGTGAATTACTATGTGTCTAGGAGTTTGTCTTCTCTTTTGATGTATTGTGCAAGTACACTGAATCTCTTCTGTTTGGATGGTTGCATCGCTGGTGAAGTGAGGAAGTTTTCTTAGATAACCTCATGGAGTACTTGTTCCTAGTTGTTCTCCATTCCATTTTTCTCTCTACTTCAGGGAAACCAATCAGGCATAAGTTTGGCCTTTTGATGTAATCAGACATCTCTTGGAAACTTTGCTCTATCTTTCTGCATTTTCTTTCTATTTTTTAACATATTACATTAATTCCACATTTTTGGTCTTCAAGCTCTGATATTCTTTCTTCTGCTTGGTTAATTCTGCTTTCCATGCTTGTCAGTTTGCTATTTATTTTCTGGACAAAGTTTTTTTATATCCCAAATCTCTTTTACAAGGTGTTTCAGTGTTGCTTCTTGTCTTTCTTGCATCTTATTCACTCTTTCTATCTACTCCCTTCTCTCTGTTGTGTTCTGGGATTGGTTGCTGCTGATTCCACTGTTTGGGCTCTGAGGTCTGATTTTTTGGGCATTGTCTTTTTGGTACTCTGAGGGTTTTGCTTGCTAAGTAAAAGTCAAAGGTCTCAAAATGCCTCCAAAGACCTAGGGAATCTCAGTCCTCCAGGTCCTTTCTGATTTCATTGTCTCACCTCCCTACACTATTCCCCCTTTTCCCCAGCACACTAATGTCCTTTCAGTTCCCTGAATGCTGTATGGAAATTCTTGCCTCATGGCCTCATCATCTAGCTGTTTCCTATCCAAGGAACACTCATTCCCCTGGTATGCACATAGTTGTTTTCTATAGAAACCTTCATGTTCCTTCTAAATTGCATCTTTACTATAATTACAAAGTGCAACCTCTCACCACCAACTGACATTCTTCATCCCCTTTCTCTGCATTCCATTTCTCTATAGGACTTACTCTTCATACTATTTACTTTACCCATTTACTTTATTTTTATTTATATGTTTTTATTTGTGTTTATATATTTGCTAATTTTTGTTCACTTTTGTCCCCAACAAGAGGATGAGGATATTTTCTTTATTGTTTATTGCCATATTCCCTGAACATATCCATAAATCATATAGAAGGACAGTACCTAGCATTTTGTAGAAAATCAATAAGATTTATTGAATGAAAAAAATAGGATTCTGTGCCACACCTACAATTTGCTGTTGGTATACCTAGCCAAGTTATCTATATCCACTAAACCTCAGTTTTCTCTCTTACGAAATAGACTCATAATAATTATCTCAAAAACTCATTAGGAGAACCAAAGGAAATTTAAGGTTATATGCAAAAAGTAGCTTGTATTATCTTCAGCATGAACTAAGCAGGAATCCAATTTTAGAGATGCGTAGAAAGATGTAGTAAACTTGGTAACATTCAGAACCAAATGTGAGTTCAGTCCTTGTATAAAGAGAATGCAAAGCTTTTAACATCCAGTGAAATAGGGCATATGAGTGGCAAAGACATAAGTTTAGAAGAGTTTAGAAGGAAGTTGTGTTTGTTATGTTTATTTGCCTGTGTGAGCCCAAGATAGTGATGTATAACAGTTATGTTATATCAGAAAAGAGCAGTACCTGCTACATTATACTCACAACATATTCCAGGTGGTGGAGATTTCAGAATTCTCAGGATTCCAAAAAAGGCAGAAACAACACTACCCAATAGATGAAGGAGAGTAAATTGAAATAAATAGAGCCTGGTACTGTGGCTCGTACCTGTAATCCAGCACTTTTGGAGGCTGAGACAGGTGGATTGCTGGAAGCAAGGAGTTCAAGACCCAGCTATGCAACAAAGTAAGACTATAACACCTCAAAACATAGGAAAATTAGCCAGGCATAGTGGTGGGTGCCTATAGTCCCAACTACTGAGAGGCTGAGGTAGGAGGATCACTTGAGTTTAGTAGTTAGAGGTTGTGGTGAGCCATGAAAGTGCCATTACGCTCCAGCCTATGCAGTAAAGTGAAACCTGTCTTCAAAAATAAAGAAAGAAAGAAAAGAAAGAGGAGTAGACTTCAGGAAAATAATAGCATCATGGATAATGAGAAACTTCCATAGTGGTAATGGGGTCAATTTTTCAAGACTACCAATCCTAAAAGTTCTTCACAAAACAACAGATCTTGAAAATACATAAAAGCAAAAACTGATAGAACTGAAAGGAGAATAAGATACCCACAGTTATCGTGCCAAACTTCAGTACTGCTCTCTCTGTAACTGCTAGAACATGTTGGGCAACAACATAGTAAGTATATAGAAGACTAGAAAATCCCTATCAATAAAGTTTATCTAATTAAGAGAATATCCTGTCCAACAATAGCCAATATATTTTTAAAGTAAACATGAAATATTTGCCCGAACAAATCATATTCTGGGCCATAAAACAAATATACATACATTTAAAAATATTAAAAACATACAGACTATATTTTCTCACCACCATGTATTAAAGCAGAAATCAATAATCAAAAAGTATCTTAAAAATTCTAATTATTGGCCAGGCTCAGTGGCTCAGTCTGTAATTACAGCACTTCGGGAGGCCGAGGCAAGTGGATTGCCTGAGCCTGTGGGTTCAAGACCAGCCTGGCCAACTTGGCAAGATCTCATCACTACATAGATAAAAAATTAGCCAGGCATGGTAGCGTGCAATTATGGTTCCTGCTACTTGGAAGGCTGAGGCAGAATGATCACCTGAGCACAGTAGGTCAATGCTGGGGTGGCCCTGAGCATGCCACTGCACTCCAGCCTGGGCAAACAGAGTGAGACTCCAGCTCAAAAAAAAAAAAAAATTCTAATTATTAAAAATTGAACAATATGTTTCTAAATTAGTCACATATCAGCAAGAGATCACACAAAAATTAAGGAAATATTTGGAATTGGACAAATGGAAACATAAAACACAAACTCTGAGACAAAGCTCAAGTAGTTTTTTGACTTAAAAGTCTATATTTAAAAGGTATATAAAGTCAAACTCTAAGTTTCCAGCTTAATAAACTAGAAAAAGAGAATGTTTCATTAAAAGAGAAAGATTAGAAATGTAGATCTGTAGAAGAAAATAGAGGGTTCAGAAATTGACTCATCTTTAGATCTTTTGAAGGGATATCAGTCTTTACAACATGTGATGCAGGAAAAATTAACATTTTACTTAACAAAGTATTTAGACCCTTACTGTGAATCATATAAAAAATGCATTACAGAACTAAGTGTAAAACCTAATGCTATAAAATGTTTTAAGAAAGTCGTTGGAAACTTAGATAAGGCAATGTTTGTTAGGTAGGATTAAAATTTTTTTTAAAGATACATTGGTATTCATCAAAACTAAGACAATTCAGTTTCTTAAAAGATACTTCAAAAAATAAACCATAGAAGAAACAAAAATATTTGTGAAACACATGTGTGAAAGAACTGGACTTCATTACTTATAAACACACTCTCAATAATTTTTAAAAAGCGAGCAAAGATTCGTATAGACATTTTACTAAAAAAGACATGGGTGCAAGATAAGCACACAAAAAGAAAGATGTTTGACAATATCAGTCATTAGGGAGATTCAGATTATTCGTGAAAAATAAGGATACAATAACTTTTATAGAGAATTAGACATGGAAAGCATCAAACAGAAAATTCAAATCCACAGGTAAAGAACATAGAAGCAAAATTTCTAATAAAATATACAGCACACTCAGTCCAGAAATATGTTTAAAAAAATAATATTAATATCCAAGATAGGTTTATTTTTGAGATGCAATGATTATTTATCTTTAGAACAAAGATTCAAATGACAACAGACTTCTCATCAGAAACTAGGCAAACCAAAAGACACAGAAGTGACATCTTTAAAGTACTGAAAAGTTAATGCATTTATGACACAAAAATTAATGAAGAATAACAGCCCAAGACACAGAAAAATCATTTGTTCAAATTCTGAACTGATTACTAATTCTAGCACTAAGCTGATTACTGATTAAAGAACTAAACAAACTAAGGATGGAAGGTAAATTACTTGATGTGTTAAAGGAGTCTATAAAAGAAATATGAAAATTAAAATGATCAATACATTGAAGAGGGGACTCCTTAAAATTTAAGAGTGCAATAAGGATTTCTGTGGTCACTACTCCTCTTCACATTGAACTGAACCCTCCAGTCAGAGCAATATAACAAACAATATAACATACATATTGGGAATAATTATTAATATTCATAGGCAATATATGAGTGTTTACAAAAAATCAACAAATATATTGAAAATGTATGATGCGTTTAAAAACTTTCAATAACCAGTTGTGTTCCTGTATGCCAGATACAAATTAAAAGTTCTGCTAAAAGTGACATCATTCTGTAAAGCAAAATATTAGCTAACTCTCAGATATAACTCTAAAAATGTATATATCTAAGTACATGCAAATGCCTTCAGCCATGAGAAGACACTGGAGCACAAGAGACGACAGTACAATGTCAATGATCACATACTCAGAAGAATGAGGCTATCGTTCCATGGCATACTTGCTCTTGCAGTGGCTCTGTTGACAGTCATCCTGGTCTAGTGACTGCTGTTTTGCTTTTCAGCCTCTCTCCATAAATTTCATACTGTTCTGCCCTCTTTTCTTCATCCCATGTAAACTCTCTGATGAAGAGTTAGATTCGCTTAATTATTATCTATTCAAAGGAATATGTCTACTGTTCAGAGTTCCCTAAGAGATAACAATAATAATAATCACTAGCATTTAATAAATTCTTACTAGGACCCAGCTGCTTTTTAGATCATCATATATATTTACCTAGTAATGACTATATAAAATAAATATACTACTATACTTATATGTGAGAAGAAACAATTATACACAGGGAATGTGCCTCACTCCCTCTGCTTGTTCAGTCTTTCATTCTTTCACCCTTCACTACTGCAATTTTTGCAGAGTATCTCAATTTTACGTTCATATATTCATGTGTTGGATGTAATCCCTAACCCAGGCTGCACATTGATATCACTTGGAGAACTTTTAAAAATCAACCCCAAATATTTATTGATAAGTTAATCTCTGAAGTTGGAGAACAAGCATAGATATTTTTAGAAACCCTTCAAGTAATTAGCATTTGGGTTGATAGCTGCTGCTCAAGAAATCAAATAGGAAAACAAATTTTGCATTTCTACCAGGAAGAAATGAGTGTGAAAGGCACCTATTTCTGAATTTCCAGAAATGTTCCATTCCTATTACGAATATTCAAGAAATAATATTTGTGTAAAGATTTTAAAATAGACTCATTATAGCTTGGTATTAATATCTGTGTCTGTGTTATTGTCATAAACATGAAATCAGGATTTAGTCAATAAGGGTGAACTACTATTTTCTAAAAACATGGAGACATTTATAAAATACAGTTGAAATTAGCTCTCTACTATTCTATTGGTTAAATGAATTTGTTATAAGTATACTAATCCTGTTGCTAGAAAACTAAATCCTCTGTGCATCTCAAAATAAGAATTCCAAATAAACACTTTAAGAGGCTAATTCAAGGCTGGTATGTTGCAGGAAAAGGGAACCAAATATTCACATGCCAGCCATCCAACATGGAAGTCATCCTCATTAATTTAATCACAGTAATAAGGCTAAAATAAGCAAGGAAGAAAGTGCTCCTTCTGGGATGATGTCCTTGCAATGAGATTCAGCCAACACCTTAATTTAAACAAGTAGTTTGATTGCCTATGTCATTATATAAAAATAAAGGATAGCACAATGCACTGACTGAATGACTAGTGGATTTTAAGGGTCATCTGAAAATGATTTAGGAAGAAAAATGAAGCTAAGGTATTAAGAAAGAGTTGAAACAATGTGATGTTGGCATATGGAACTCCATATTTTTCACAACATTTTTATTATTTCAAAGTATTTTAAGTCTAGGGAATCAATATCTTTGAGTTTTCCTTAAACATTTCTTTACGAATGAAATAAAAAATTTTAACACATCTTGTCACATATACTCAAAAAATCATTCCATGCATTCTTGAGATATCGTCATACACTTATAATAAAAATTACTTTTATTGCCCATGTTTTTCTTAGTTGCATACCATAGAATTTTCTGCTATTGTCTCTACTTTTAATAATTTAAAAACATCCATTTTCCTAGGACTAGGTTCCATAGCCTACAATGCAATCTTACTCCCCCCCTGCTATCCTTCTCTTTCCAACTTAATCCCTTACTTATCCACTGGGTAGATTCATGGAACCATAGCAACTAAAGGTGTCAGAACTGTGGCTAAGAGCTTGGCAAAATTCCCATAGTAAAACCTTGTTCTTTCACATTTTAGCTAAGTGGTCTTGAACAAACTACTGTATCTATTTGGTTAGATTTCTATACAATGCCAAAATTAATAGTGTTTGTACATCAGGCTTCTCAAAAATTAATTCACAAATTTATCACCTGATCTTGTCCAAATGCTAAGCTCTTTAACTCTGTGTAGTACAGAACCAGTATATCTGTACTTTTAAACATTATCCAGATGACACTTGTTAAAGCCACTGCTTTGTGTTACCTTTTAAGTTACAAGAAGGTGGCCACACCATGGGGGTTACTGTGAAGACTAAATAAATTTATTGATGTAAAATGATTAATTCAGTGAATTTCACAGAGCAGATATCATAAATTATCATTAGCATTGTGAGGGAAATTAAAATTATGTGACCTAGTATACTTATTTTCCAGATGATGTTAATGAGATGATTGAAATAACTTGCACAGTGTCACATAAAATATCCCCAGAGAAGTCTGGTTACCCAAAATTTTTTTTGACTATTACTTTCTAACAATTTTGATCACACTATCCTTTTTCCATCATCTAGAATATACTCTAATTCTACTTATGCTAGATTCGGTTTAAACATTTGCCAAATTTATACATTGTTACCACTCCTGGGAAAACTATCACAACTGCCCCAAAACTCCTTTGTCTCCCTGTTTCTCTGAATTGTTATATTCTTGCTCCTCTCTGCCAATCCTTTGGCACCTTTTATATACACATTTGTTGAAAATGTTTAAAGCATATCCCAACTAACTTCAATGAATGCATTGACTGATATTTTTGTTCTTCTGTGTACCTTTAATACTTTCTCTATAATCAATAAGTAAAGATGATTTATTGACCAAAATATTACTCAGATCCAGAATGACAATTACTCCATAATGATAGCTAGGTAAATTGTCCAGGAAAAGATGAACATTCATACTTTCTTTTATAACTTTAAAAAATAGAGTGTTCATGGATACCCCCCACCAACAAAAAGAAAAAGAAAAAAAAAAAAAGATTTTAGAAAATTTGAGTTTTGATAGTTACTTTAATTTTCTTAATATTCTTATGTATTAAATGAAGATGTTAAATGTGCCAGCTTACTTCGTATGATTCTGGGTGTATGAAGTCACTGTCAGGTTCCAGAAGAAGCTATACAATTAATGCCGGATAAACTAGAATCAATTTGGGATATTTTCAGAGTTATCAGGAAAGAGAGAGAGAGAGAGAGAGAGAGAGAGAGAGAGGAGAAACTCTACCTCATCTGGAGTCCTGGATCTATGATTCTCATAATCAGTGAAAGGTTTGTTCTGCTTGCCTTAGACTGTTTGAGTTGGGTGTTTGTCAATTGCAACACAGAAAGACATGACCAGTAAAATCTTTCTTGACATTCTGTCAACAACTACCACTCAATATTTTTAGTCTTTGTTTTTGTTTTTTTTTCCATTTTTCTGTATTTTTTAATAAGCTATTTTCACGTTCAGATTTAAATATCTTCAAAAATGCATAAAGGAATGATACAGATATTATAAAAACCAAGATAAAGGATTATAAATTACTAAGCCCATTTTCAACTAAATCATCTGACTAAAATGACTGTTGGGGGAAGAGGCAAGATGGCGACGGCATAGGTGAACTGGTGAGATTCTCTGAACGGACCAATACTGCATACTGCTGAATAGACAGACTGTAAAGCAGAGGGAAAAGTGAACAAAGCCAGAAGATCCTCATAAGGAAGAACAGGTCATTGCAGAAGAGAAATAAAAGCAACCCCACCTTCCCTCAGAAACAGAATTGAAGAGAGGGAGGGAAAGGGGGAGAGGGAGAAAAATCTACAGAAATGAAAAAAAACCAAAAGAAGAGTATGGGTCTCTCCCAGATGCCTGGGAGAGCAGACACTGAGAAAACTGATTTTGGAATGCAAACAATGAAAGAATCTCAAAGCTCGAGGACCAAAATATAGAAATAACCCAAACTCTTAATAACACAGAAAATAAGCTCAAAAAGAACAAAACCTTCAAGAGATAAGTGACTACCTCAAGAGGCCTAACCTAAGAATAATCGGACTCCCTGAGGCAGAAAGAGAAACAGAGACCACATTGGAACAAACTTTCCATGAGATCATTCAAGAAAACTTCCCTTATCTAATCAGTGATGCAAAAATTCAAACACAAGAGATTCAGAGAACCCCTGCAAGACAACAAACGAGAAGACCAACTCCTAGACACATAATAATTCACCTAAATAAAGTAGGCACAAAAGAAAAAATCCTAAAGGCAGCAAGAGAAAAAGGCCAGATCACCTACCATGGTAGACCAATCAGAATAGCAGCAGATTTATCTGCAGAAACCCTGCAGGCTAGGAGAGCTTGGAGCCCTATCTTCAACAATTTCAACCAAGAATAACCTACCCAGCCAAGCTAAACTTTATCAGTAAGGGAGAATTTAAATCTTTCCCAGATATCCAATTCCTAAGAACTTATACTGCCACCAAACCATCTCTACATGAAACACTTAAGAAAGTACTAAACACAGAAGA